>NC_133620.1:451998162-452133162 GCF_048593235.1 Sminthopsis crassicaudata
TTTCCTTTGTAATCTAATGTATTTTATTTTAAGCGTTTGGAAACATGATTCTGGGAAAGGGTCCCTAGGCTTCTGAAGCCTGCCAGTCAGTCAGTCAATAAATATTCAGTAAGTACCCACTGTGTGCCAGGCTCTGTTCTAGATCCCGGGGATACATGGGAAGGCAAAAGCCAGTCGCTTCTCTCAAGGAGCTTGTATCTGAGACAACATTGTGAACAATCAAGCTATCTATGGGATCATTGGGGAATAATCAACAGAGGGAAGATGGCAGTGAAGGGGAATAGGAAAAGACTCCCTGTAGAAGAGGAGACTTTAGCTGAGGCTTGAAGGAAGTGGGGAGAAGCAGGAGCTGAAGAAGGAGGGCTTCCAGACTTGGGGGAAAATACCCCCAATTGAAGGATGAGGTGTCTAAAGGGTTCATGTCACCAACAATGGCCCTAAAACCCTTTCTTCCTGGTTGAGTACCACTGGAATGATACTTGGAATCAAAAGGACCTGAATCCAAAGCCCAATGCTCTTACTAACTACCCAGATTATCTTGGCCAAGTAGCTTTTCTGGACCTCAGTTTTTCCATCTGTTAAATGGAGAGATGGAACCATAAGCCCAACTTTCCTGGTTGGAACCTTTCAGGATGATTCATCTAATGTTTCAGTTATCTATTCATTGTTCATTTAGCAACCACTTATTAAGGATTTACTGAAGTCCAGGCACTAGGGATATAAAAGATAAGTAAGTGACAAAAGAGTGGGACAGGAAGATCTCAATTCAAATTCTGCCTCAGACTGCTACCTGTGTTATCCTTGGAAAGTTGTTTTTCCTCTCAGTACCTTAGCTCCTTCATCTCTAAAATGAGGGGATTGCAATTGATGTCTTGTAAGGAACCTTCCAGTTCAATAACCCTCTGGTTAAAAATAGGTCCTGCCTTTGAGGAGCATATATCCCTATTGAAACAACCTAAAATAAGTAAACAAATGGAAAAAAATAGGTAATAAATATTTTAAAATAGGTATTATTTATTATTTAGGCATTAAAATATGAAATCATAATTAAACAATATGTTATACAATTATAATTACATAAATGTGTTATATATAATGAATAAAAATTAAATATTAAAAGAAAAAAGTAAACAGGGAGGACACTTAACATCTACTTAGATCAGGAGAGCAGGAGGTGACATCTAAGTGGATTCCCAGAGGTGGAGGGGATATGAGAGTATTCCTGGGGTGGGGGGGAATGGTGTGGGCAGGGAACTGAAAGCCCTGCCAGTTTGCCTGGAAATAGTGTGTAATGGAGAAAGAAGCCAGCCCGGAAGACTAGGCTAGAGCCAAATCCTAAAGCGTTTTAAAAGCCAAACAGAGGCATCTGAATTTAATTCCAGAGGCAAAGAGGGAGCCGCTTCTTTACCTGAGGAAGGACAAACAAACCTGTGCCACAGGAATATCAATTTGGCACCTCTGTGGAGGATGGATGGGAGAAAGGAGAGAGCCTGGATGGAAGACTAATAGGACAGTTGTTGGAATAGTCCAGGAAAGAGTGATGAAGAAGAGAGAGAGGTAATAAACATTGGCCTGCTATATGCCAAGAACTGTGCAAAATACTTTTTACAAATACATGATCCTCATGAAGTAAGTGTTGTTTTACAGTTGGGGAAACTGAGGCAGATAGTGGTTGAACTTGGCCAGGATCTAAAGCCAGATTAGAACTCAGAGTTTCTTGACTCCAGCACCAATATTCTATCCACCATGCCATGAAGCTGCCCCTAACTCAGATGGTGGTGATGTGGACAGAGAGAAGGGGTCAAATGAGAGAGAATAGGCGGCATCATGGCAGCAGCATCTGTCACTTTCTCTGCCTGAAGGACCTGCCATTGGTTCCACTGAGTTTGCACATCCCAGAAAGGGGATGGAAAATGGAGTCCGTTTGTCTGCATTGGAAGACTCTGATGGAGGCCACAAGATACTCCATAATAGCTCATGTTTTCTTTTTTCTTTTCTTTTTTTAACAATAGCTTTTTATTTTCAAGATATATGCAAAGGTAGTTTTCAACATTCATCTTTGCAAAACCTCATCTTCCAAATTTTTCTCCCTCCCTTCCTCTACCCTCTAGACTACAAATAATCCAATATATGTTAAACATGTGTAATTCTACTATACATATTTCCACATTTATCATGCTGCACAAAAAAATCAGATCGAAAAGGAGAAAAAAGGCAAGCAAACAAGAACAAAAAAGGTGAAAATACCCTGTTGTGATCCACATGCAGTCACCATAATCCTCCCTCTAGATGCAAATGGCTCTCTCCATCACAAGTCTATTGGAATTGGCCTGAATCACCTCATTATTGAACAGAGCCAAGTCCACCAGAATTGATCATCACATAATCTTGTTGTTGTCATGTAAAATGATCTCCTGGTTCTACTCATTTCACTCAGCATCAGTTCATGTGAGTCTCCCCAGGCCTCTCTGAAATCATCCTGCTGATCATTTCTTCTAGAACAATAACATTCCATAACATTCACATACCATAACGTATCCAGCTGTTCCCCAACTGATGGGCATCCACTCAGTTTCCAATTCCTTGCCACTACAAAAATGATATCTCACATTTTCAGAGCATTTATGTTTTTATGATGTGCTTTTCTCACAACGACTTTGTGATTTAGGTAGATAAGATATTTCTGAAGGAACAAATTGATGCTCAGAAAAGTTGTGATTCAAACCCAGGTTTGTTTTTTTTTTTAAAGACTTATAAAGTTTTATTGTTATAACCTCACTGTGAGTTAGAACAACTGAATAAGAATTTAATATTTAAAGTTGAAGTAATTAGCTGGCTCTAGAAGAAAAGTTTACTTTTATATAAGCTATTGCAAAAAACTATAGGAATGGCCTAGAAATAGAGACAGACGGCATATTCCAGAGGGTGGACCAACTATTTTTTCATCAAATAATCATAAAACGAACCAACGAACCACACCAATAGCAACAACAAAAACCAGCCCCACTCTCTGTGCTGTTGGGTATACTCATTGAACCCGAGTTCTTTTGCCACCACATTAAGCTTTCTCTCGCTCCTGCCCCCAGAAGTCCTTAATTCAGTTCCTGTGATACTCTCAGCCCCCATATCCAATCAGCTTCCAACTCCTGTAATTTCTACCATCATGACCTCTCTGGTATACAGCCCTTTCCCTCTTCTAAATGACCATCAGCCTGGTGCAGGCCCTTGTACCTTGAGACTGGATTGTTATAGTTGTTTCTAGTTGGTTTTTCTACCTCAAGTCAAATTGTTCTTCCTAAGTCGCATGTTTCACCGTGCCACCCTATTCCTATTCTATAAACTCTAGTGGGACTCATGGGACCTTCAGGATCATATAGAAATCCCTTTGTTTAGCATTCAAAGTCCTTTTTAACCTGGCTTCTCACCTTTCCAATCTCCTTATACTTTCCCCCCCCCTCCATAAATTCTTTAAGTCAGTGACACTGGTGCCCTTGTTGTTCCTAAGATGAGACACTCCATCTCTTCACTCTGAGCATTTTCTTTCGTTTTTTTTCTTAATACATTTGTTCAATTTTATTTTATTTTTTCCCAATTACATATACAGTCAATTTTTAACATTCATTTTAAAAAATTTAAGTTCCAAATTCTCTTCCTCCCCCCCTTCTCCCCTCTCCAAGAAGGCAAACAACTTGAGATAGATTGTACATGTGCACTCATGTAAAACATATTTCCATATTAGTCAGGCTGTGAAAGAAAACACAAACCAAAATAAATAAATAAAAGTTTCAAATTAGGTTTGCTGATGCCAGCCACTGGGCACATAAAGGTAAAAATGAAATGAGTAGTTTCTTCCCCTGAAGAAATTATGTTCTAGTGATATAGATCCAGCATTTATTGTTCAATACCCTAACTCAGAGAGAGTAAGTAACCTCTCCAAGATCACACAGCAAATACCAGTAGCTCATAAATTTGATTGTAAAAGAGATCTTTTGTTGTTGAGTTATGTGCCAGCCATTGGGCACATAAAGGTAAAAATGAAATGAATGGTCTCTGCCCCTGAAGAAATTATGTTCTAGTGGTATAGATCCAGTATTTATTGTTCAGAGCTCTAGCTCAGAGAGGGTAAGTAACCTCTCCAAGATCACACAGAAAATACCAGTGGATCATAGATTTGAATGTGAAATGGACCTTTTCTTGTTGAGTAGTTGTTGAATAATAGTATTGAGTCGTTTTCGACTCTGTGATTCCATTTGAGTTGTTCTTGGCAAAGATGTTGGAGTAGTTTGTCATTTTACCAGAGGGGAAACTGAGGCAAACAGTATGAAGTGACTTGCCCCAGATCCTGTCTGAGACTGGATTTGAACTCAGGTCTTCCTGTTCTAACCACTGCTCAGAAGGGAACTTAGACGTCATTCAATTCTTTAAAATTTTTTTTTTATTTTCAAAACATATACAAGGATAATTTTTCATCATTGATCCTTTCTCCCTTGCTCCACCTCTCCTAGATAGCAAGTAATCCTGTACACACACACACATATACACACACATACACACACACACATTTAAACATAGTAAAAATATGTCATTTAATCCTTATGCCTTATTTCATCAAAAATGATTTATCCCATATTACCCAGGGAGTAAGTAGGAGGTTTACGTTATATATATAGAAGAATTGCACATGTTTAACATATATTGGATCACTTGCCATCTAGGGGAGGAGGTGAGGGGAAGGAAGGGAGGGAGGGAAAAAATTCAAACAAGGTTTTGTAAGGGTGAATGTTGACATTTATCCATGTATATATTTTGAAAATAAAAAGCTATAATTTTTTTAATTAAAGCTTTTTATTTTCAAAACATATGCATGGATAATTTTAGAAGCTTTAATTTAAAAAAAAAATTGACTGACCTTAAATCACCCAGGGAATAAGTAGGAGTGGGATTTGAACTCATATTCAATGCCTCAAAGCCCCGTGCTCTTGGCTTCTGGGCGTCCATTCCTTCCTTTTTGGCCCTCTCTCAGGCTCCCATTCTTCCTCTTCCCCACAAGCTTTTTTTCTTCTAGGAGGGTGTGTGCACTGGGGAGGGGGCGGTGGTGGAGAGGAGGAAAATCAGAGAACAGAGAGAATATTGAAACAGGGAAGAAAGGAGTGAGCAAAAAGGCCCTAATTAAAATGCTTTCTGTTCCCGCCATCCTCCATTGCTCCTTGGGAACAGCACCTGGTGGGGAGCTCCGGTGTGTGTGCCGTGGGATGCTGGGAGCCCGGAGCCCCGGAGAGCCGGGGAGGGGGCCCGCACATGTGTGCTGGTGTGTGCCTGGCGTGTCGCAGTGGGGGGACCCGGCCCCTGAGGGCCGATTAAACATGAAACACGCCGCGAGACGGCTTCCCTTTAATGAGATCAGGAGGGCCCGGAGGTGAGGCTTTCCCAGCTTTGCTCACTCAGCAGCCAACCACCACCAAAAGAAAATGGGCGGCTTTTTTTTTTTTAAGACTCCCATGCCTGACAGCTCATTAGAAGAATTAATTTACTCCGGTGTTTGCAGTTTAAAGGACATTATTTACTGGTTAATTGTTGTTATTACAAAATGTTAAATATCATTATTTATTTCCCGGGCTCTGACAGCTCTTCGCATGGTAATTTATTAGGTAAAGGCCCTGTCTTCCAAGGCAGGGGGAAGGGCCAGGTTTGGACAATCTCGGAGGGCCTTTGAGCCTCTCCCTAGCATGCTTGGGGGGGGGGGTGCGCTGTGGGACCGGCTATGGGAAGAAGCTCTATCCCAGCATCTGGTGACTTTATGAATCTTAGCCAATAAAGGACAAGAGAGCTGGCCCTGGCAGGAACCTCGGGGGTCACTAAGCCTGAGGTCTTTAGAGATGAAGGGGGAGTTTAATCCAAGGTCAGACAGCTGGCTAGTGCAGTGGAAGAGGTGCCCTTTTCTACTCTACCATGATGGCTGAAATTAAGTACTTTCCCCCTCCCCCTCCCCCTCCCCCTCAGTGATTTTCCCTAAAAAATGGTCCTTATGGGGAGCACCAAAGCACATCTGTCAAGGTTGGCAGTTGCTGGGGGGGAGGGGGGAGGGACAGCTCCCAGAGTTCTGTCATGGGCACTTTGTTGATGTGCGGTGTCCCATTCTAAACCTCTCTCTAAGTGTCTAGGTGGTTGTGATTAGGGCCCAGAGTCAAGAACAGAGTTTAAATCCAGCCTCAGATTACAGGCTGTGTGACCCTAAGCAGTTCTATTAATCTCTGAGTGCCTGTTTCCTGAATTTTAAAATGAGAATAATATTTACTTCCCAGTTTGTTGTGAAGATCAAATGAGATAATGCATATAAAGCTGCTTAGCACAATGCCTGGCACATAGTAGGTGTTACATAAATGCTAGCTACTTAGTATTATTATTTATTAATTCTGATTAGAGAGCAAGAAGAAGTGATTAATGGACAGAGCCTTAGAGCTGGGGTCGGAGAATCTGAATTGAAATACTCATTTCTCTGTCACCCATGTGACCTCAAATGGACTTTTTTTTCCTCCCTCCCTTCCTTCCCCTCACCTTCTCCCCTAGACGGCAAGTGATCCAATATATATTAAACATGTGCAATTCTTCTATACATATAAGGTAAACCTCCTACTTACTCCCTGGGTGATTTGGAGTAAATCATTTTTGATGAAATAAGAGGATAAGGATTAAATGACATATTTTTACTATGTTTAATATCTTGCTTTTCCTCTCAGAACCTCTGTTGCTTCATCTAAAAAATGAAGTGGTTGTTGGGTTAGGTTATTTTTTAAGGTACCCTTTAATGATACAAGATTGTCAACCAAAAGGGAAGAGAAACTTGGGTCCAGGGAAATAGGGGATGATGGAGGGGGCTCACGCTCCCAAAACACTTGGAACCTTCTTCCTTCCACGTGGATAATCAGAAAAATCTATTGCTAGTTCAAGATGCTCTCTGGATCCATGTATACCATGGAAAATGAGCCCCTGCTGAAGTGTTTTTTATCAATCAGCTAGAGACTAGATAACTAGAGAGATAAAGCATTCATTAAGTACTTACTATATGTCTAGCAGTGTGCTGAGGATGGAAAGAAGGAGCAAACAAAATATTCACTGCCCTCAAGGAACTTACAGCTTAAAGGAGGAAGACCATATATAAGAGGGTTCTGGGAAACAGGGATGGGGATGCACATAAGTGGCTGCATGGCCTGGAGGTGGCTGGAAATTAAGGTGAAAGCCTGGATCCAGGGAAGATAAGGTAAAAGCACAACTATTAGAGGCCAGAGTAGTTTGAGGTGTAGAGTCCACGTCTGATAGGTAGGGACAAAGACAAGAGTGGACACAGCATGGACTGAAAATGGCCATTCAAAGAAAAGATTTTAATGAAATAGCATGATAATAAAAACCTTGATGGGATACATTCTCTCCCACATATGTATACTTATAATTATATTATAATTATATACAATATATAATTATGTTTAATATAATATAATAGTATGTATTATATATGTATGTACACATTATATATTTATAATTATATAATAGTATATATTATATATGTATGTGTGTGTATATACACATATAACACATATATTATATATGTCACACATGTTGGGGACAGGTACAGCCAGTACATTGTGGAGGAACAATTCACATCCCATTAGTTTGCAATCTCCTCCTCCTTTAAATTATTGCATATGGATTTGTTTGTTTGTCCGCTGTATCCTCCAGTACAATGAATGTTTCTTGGAAGAGTAAACTAGACGGGCTCTGAAAAGCTTCCATAATCCCAGTCTATGGTCCTGTGATCTTCAGATAAGCAAATCATACAGTTTACAAAGGTCTATGTAATAAGTCAACTGATGCATCCCCAAGCCTCTATAGGACTGCATTCGTTCTACTGGAGAACTGTTTTTGTTTTGTCTGTGTGTAATTGCCTTGAATGTAGTAAGTGTTTTTTTAACACATTCTTGTAGAACGTATTCGGTTTTGTATCGTACGGGGCAGTGCCAGTGGAGGTTGCCCCCCTTCAGTTTTCAATCTCGGTGGACAGAATTAGAATTCCCAGGGAATTCCATGGCAGATTGGAATCACTGAGCAGGGAGGTTAAGTCATTTGTTTTCTTTGTGTTCCAATTTTCTTGTCTATGAAATGGCAGGTTGGACTCTGCTTCTTTGAGATTGCTCCTAGCTCTAAATCTATTATCCCATGAACTCTTTCAATGTATAGGGGAGGAAACTGACATTTAGTGAAGTTCAGTGTCTTGCCAGGCTCACCTAGAGAGGTCATGGCAGGGATGGCATTTATACTCAAGGATCTTACTTTCCAGGCTTACCACCATCTCCTCTCCTTCAGAGTCCTCACATCCTGAATTTGTTGGGACAGAAAAAGAGGAGGTGACAGAAACTTAGATCCCTTGGAGGGACAGAAGATCAGTTAGTCTGCTGGTTGATAAGCATTTATGAATTGCATACTATGTGCCAGGAAGTGTGCTGAGGGCTAGGGATAAAATGAAAGGTAAAAACAATCCTTGCCTTGAAGAAGTTTACATTCTAGTCAAGATAATATGTCCGTTGGGAGTCCTGACCCAATGGGTGCGCTATAATTCTGAAGCAGGAAAGATATCTAAGCATCCCATAACAATATGGCTGAAGGAACCCTAGAATGCAATTCAGTTGAATGAGTATTTAAGTGCCTATTGTGTGCAAGGCACTGGGGCCACAAAACCAAGAAATAACAGTCGTTAGACATTAGGATGACTTTCCAACCATCAGGATTATGAGTCATAGGGAGTACATTACCAATGGATAATTTTCTTTTTTTCAAGGGCCTTGACTTCTGCTCTGAGATCTTCCTGGGATGACTTGGGGACAGTCTTGTTTGGAGGCTGGGGAACAGACTAGATGATTTTTCATGGAACCTCCAAATCTTGGGTTCAAATTCTGGTTCAGCTCTTTAGTCATCATTTGACACCTCTGAGTCCTGATTTTTTTTTTCATTTGAAGAAGGAAGAGTAAAAGGCCTCTGAAAAGCCTCCATAATCCCAGACTAGGGTCCTGTGATCTTCAGATAAGCAAATCATACAGTTTACATAGGTCTATGTAACAAAGTAGGTCAACTGATCCATCCCCAAGCCTCCACAGGACTGCATCTGGTCCTATTTGTTAGAAAAAGGAGGGCTGCAGTCTTCTCTTTTGATTTCAAGGCCTTCTTATCTGTAGTCCAATTCTTCAGGACTTCAAATAATGTCTTGCGCCCTTGGGGTCTTGGACACGTGGATCCATCTTCTTCAGGGGGATTTGAGGAGAAAGAAGAGAAGAGCCGTTGCCTTAATAGTGAAGAAACAGCCATCTGGGCTGAGCCCCCTGGAGCCCAGCATCTATCTCCACAGTAGCGGAGGCTTCCTCTTGATGGGGCAAAAAGAAAAAGCCCAAGATCGCATCTCATTGGTGAGATGAATAATACATTTGAAGCATCTCACAAACTGTGTTTGATCCTCATAAAGCTTCAACCGTTAACGTATTTCTCTTTATCCCCAGCAAGGGAGGGCTGAGAACTGTCAACATTTTCTTTTCTGCCTAATTTGTGCTTTCTCCATCTAGAGAAGCGGGGAGAGGAAAGGAGGGAGGATGTGGGGAAGGAGGGGGGGCTCTCACACAGATACAGACATACAGTGAGTGGGGATGGAGGTAAGCATGAGATGGTGAGGGGGCACCTGACAGGACTAGGCTAAAGTATCCCAAGATGCTTTGCCTTCTGGGTGCTCGTCAACCCACTGTGGGAACTGGGAGGCTAGGACAGAAGGGAGAAACCTCTGTGTCCAGGTGTAAAATATATATCCTTGTCCACTTGTTTGCATAGGTACAAAAGACTGTATCTTTTGCAAATGTGGGTGTACCTGAGAGGACTTGGAAGTAGGGGCCAGTCAGTTCTCTAATTCTAACTGTAGACTTGAAAAAGGTAAATTTACTTAGGATCTCCCAATTGCAAATGTCAGAACTGAAAGGATAAGCTAATCCACTGTGGCAGAATGGGTAGAGCCCAGCACTTGGAGTCAGGAAGATGCAGCCCCCAACTCTGGGATTCCTGTCAGGTGGTCCTGGGTACATGGTTTCCTTACTCATTTTTCTCTTTTATAAAATCAAAGTCATTTGAGGTCCCTTCCAGCTCAAAAGCTATGATCCTACAAACACCTCAATCTGCAAGGGAGAAAACTGACAAGTAGGGAAGTTCTGTAATTTTTTTTAAGCTCACTTAGTGAGGTCATAGCAAGAATGGAGCTTGTTCTCTGTTTCTGTCTGTGTCTGTCTCTCTCTGCCCCTGTCTCTCTGTGTATCTCTCGCTCTGTCTCTGTGTCTCTGTTTCTCTCTGCCCCTGTCTCTCTCTCTGTCTCTGTCTCTTTCTCTCTCTTTCTCCCCTTCTCCCCTCTCTCTTTCCTTTCTCTCTGTCTTCTTCCAACCTTTTTTTCTATAAAATCGAGGCCCAGACAGTTAAAGTGGCTTGTCCCAGATTACACAGATAATAAGAGTGAGAGCTGGGGCTCTCACAAGGCTCTCCTCGACCGATGCTGTCTGGCTTGTAGTCAACATCTAATAAATTCTCATTGCTTGATTGATTGATCACTGGGTTCTCTGATTTCCTTCCATTAGACTGCAGTCTGATTTCCATTTGATTTATCCTGATGAGCCCAAAGACCTGATGAGATTATTTACAATATTTGAGTATCTGTGCTAGGAAATTCCCTTTTCTCACAAAACAAGCTGCCTTATTCTGACAGTAATTATGATGACAATAATGGTGATAATAATTACTCAAATGTTACATAATACTGTATATCTCGTACAGATTGAACTTCTCTAAGGAAAGGTGAGGGGGGGCAAGGAAGCTCCCTCATCAGGCCAGAGCGAGAGGAGGAAAGGACCGTCAACATTTGCGCCTGAGTGACATGACCTGTAAGCTCCTTGAGGAACTGTGTATCAAGAACCAGCACAAAGGAAGGCAAGATAGTACCATGGATAGTGCTGGTCTTTGAGTCAGAAAAACTCATCTTTGTAAGTGACACTTAACTAGCTGTGTGACCTTGTGTGAGTAAGTCACATAACACTGTTTGCCTCAGTTTCCTCATCTGTAAAATGAGCTAAAGAAGGAAATGGCCAACCATTCCATATCTGTCAAGAAAACCCAAAATGGTGTCACAAAGACGTAGACATGACTTAAAATGACTAAACAGCAAGATACTACAAAAATGCCTGCCACAAAAATGTGTTTTAGATTGAATTGGACAGAGAATGAGCATGTCAGGATCAATTTCTCCTGATAATTATGGCTACTTAGGTAACTATTAACTTCCTTCTGACTTCAGGTCTTCTATAATCCCAGTCACTGGTGACTAATAGTTTAGGCAACATTTGAATTTAGGTCCTGGGACTCCAAATTCAGCACTCTTTCTACTGTGTCATGCTGAGTGTCATCTTCATGTTCTCTAGTCTCTGAACAAGAGCAAACATAATTTCTTAAGCCTGCTCCCCACCTCCTGATGGAGAGGTGATCCACTCAAAATGCAGAATGAAACATATCTCTGGACATGGTCAATGGGACACTTCATTTTGCTGGAAGATACATATTTGTTAAATGGCTTTGGTTTTTCTTTAATTTTTTTTTTCATTTGGGGAGAACTGTGGAAAGAGAAAATAAATGCTTGTCAATTTAAAATGAAATAAAAATAAAAGACAAATGTATGCTTTCAAAACAGGAAAAAAAAGGAGTTTGATTTTGGAAGAGGCTTCCTGAAATGATAGGAGTCCTGCACATAGTATATGAAGAGAAATATATATTTTAAATGAATAAACAGTGAGATCTTGAAATGTGAATTGTAAGGGAGTAGTGGTTTGGCCCTCCAGAAAAAGGAGAAACTATCCAAGGTGGGGGAAGGTGGGAGCATTGTTCTACCCAGAGGCAAGGGAAGGTGAGAAATGAAAGGCCCCAGTAGCTGAAAATAAAGGCTTTGGCCCAGGCAGGTTGCCACGGCAATCTCATGCCACATGCTTGCCATGTGCCCCATGACCCTTCTGTTCAGCCCTGGCATCCCATGGAGGTGGCATTCTGCTCGGGAGCAGAGTACAGATGGAAAGGCGGGCATCTCCATGAATCTATTTGCGGGAGCAGCGGGGGCTTTCTCATGCTTCTTATTTCCTGGCTATTTAATATCCAGCATCCTGGCCCCCTCCCCCTCCATTATCCAACTCTTCTCCTCCTTTTCCTTCCTCCCTTGAACCAATGAAAACGGAATCCTGGTCTTTTCCTGGAAGGTGGAGAGAGGAAAACACACAGTGGAAATATGTGCTGAGCCAGGAGAGAGGGAGAGAAAAAAAGAGAGACTGAAGGAGTAGTGGGGTAGGGAGAGAGCGAGAGAGAGTGAGAGAGAGAAAGAGAGAGACAGAGAGAGGGACATAGATATAGAAAAAGGGGAAGGGAAGGTGAGAGATAAGCATACAGGGAAGCAAAGATAGAAAGAAGAAAGAAACACAGGGAAAGAAAGAGGAGAAAGGAGGGAGAAAAAGAAAACTTGAGGGAGAGAAAGAGGGCAGGAAAGAGAGACACACACATATAGAGAGAGACAGACATAGATAGAGAAAGAAAGGGGAAGGGAAGGTAAGAAACAGAGGAATAGAAGGAAGGAGAGATAGGAAAAAGAGAGAAGCAGGGAAAGAAAGAGGAGAAAGAAGGAAGAAAAAGAATGAGTGAAAGAGGGGACAGGAAGGTGAGAGAGACAGACAGGAAGGCGAGAGAGACAGACAGAGAGAGAAAGAGAAAGAGAGAAAGAGAGAGAGAGAGGATGGACAGAGATGTAGAAAAAGGGAAAAGAGAATTCAGCAAATTAAAATTTTTACAACCACCCAGCAAGTCTGCAAAAATTATCTTCCCTGCGGTCTTTCATTTATCTCATTATCTGACTCCTAATGTGCTTCCTCCCCCCCCTTTCTTTTCTCTCCACACTTGGTGTGAAATCTTATTAGCTGCTTTTTTCCCTCCCCTTCTTTCTGGCAGGGGCTTCATATAGTTTTTTCATTAAATTTTCTAATAAAAGCAATCACTGGGACTGCATGGCTGGAGGATTAAATAGCCGCCTCAGCAGTGTCCCGGCCAACCTCGCCGGGAAAAGCCCTAGCCCCTTGCCCCATTGCCAGAGGAGCACGGCTAGCCCAGCCAGGGGCAGAGCTATTACTTCGCCTCCTTTGCCGGCTCTAGAATATTCTGATGTTCAGATTTAATCAGAGGACACAAGTGGCTCTTACCAGAGGTTGGAGAGGGGGAGGAAATTCTTGACCATCTGTGGTAGAGGCAGTTACTCACTATAGAAGAGAGAGGCGGTGAATCTCTTTTCCTGGGGATACTTAAGGAACAGGAGAGATCATGGGATCATAGATTTTATGGATTCAATTTAATTCCCACTCAGATCCAGATGAACTGTGTATTTATTCTGCCACAGCCCCATGGAAGCATAGATTTAGAGCTGGAAAGAACTATCGAGTTTCGCTAAATCCTAACCATTCATTTCATAGAGTAGGAAATTGAGCCCCAGAGGAATGAAATGTTATTTTATTTTATTTTTTACAAAGATTCAGAGTGAGGGGCAGCTAGGTGGCGCAGTGGATAGCTCTGAAGTCAGGAGGACCTGAGTTCAAATCTGTTCTCAGACACTTAACACTTCCTAGCTGTGTGACCCTGGGCAAGTCACATAACTCCAGTTGCCTCAGAGAGGGGGGAGACAAAGATTCAGAGTCGCATAAGAAGCAGTCTCAGAGTCAGAATTCAAACTCAAATCCCAACTCTAAATCCAGTGTTTTTTTAGATTGTAAACCCTTTAAGGGCAGGGACTATTTTTTATTTTTTTATTTTTGCCTTTTTTTTGTATCCCCAGCATCTAACATTGCTCCCTGTGAGGTCATTGCTACAGCTTTGTTCTTTGCAGGGTGCAGAGGCCCAAACATGAATTTCACGGATGTATGAATTCCTGGTGTGGAAATTGGAGGCTGACTCCAATGAAGACTTAAACAATAAGTTTATTAATTTTTTATTATAGCTTTTTATTGACAGAACAGATGCATGGGTAATTTTTCAACATTAACCCTTGCACTCACTTCTGTTCCAACTTTTCCCTTCCTTCCCCCACCCACCCCTAAATGGCAGGCAGTCCCATACATGTTAAACATAAATAATAAGTTTAAATAGTTGTCAGGGTACCAGGAGGATAAATGATTTGCCCATGGTGACCTAGCAAGTATACATCAGAAGCTGGACTGGAAGAGGGCTCTCTCAAACCCAGAATTGGACCTTTAACCATTTTTCCAACATATTTCATGGCAGCTACTATTATCCTCCTTTTACAAATATGGCAAACTGAGCCCCAGACAAGTGAAATGACCCAGGATCAGACAATTAGTGAGGACAGGAGGGAGCATTTGAATCCAGGTCTTCCAAACTCTAAGCCTAGCATTCTGTTCACTCTACTACCTTTAGGGTTAAAAGCTTTGATTTGGCCATGAAACCACAATATAGAATTTCTTGCGTTGCTTCTAAATTCTGTAGGGAATTTCAGAATTTAATTCAACAAATATTTATTCAGTGCTTACTTTTATATCGGGTATTTGGAGCTAGAGATACAATTTTTTAAAAAAAATGACAGTAGACTGGGACTTTTTTGTGACATGGCTAGAGTTTTGAGTTTTTTGCCCTTCTCATTTAGGGAAGAGGAAAGGGGGAAGAGAAGGTGGATCTTTGTGAAAATAAAATAATATTTAATTTTCAAAAATGAGAATCTTTGCCTTCAAAAATCTTACTTTACTAGAAATTTGAATTAAAAGAAAAAAACCTCTGAGGTAACACCTCTCATCTATCAGACTGGTTAATATGACAGAAAAGGAAAATGACAAATGCTGGAGAACCTGTGGAAAAGCAGAGACATTAATACACTATTAATGGAGATCTGAACTGGTGCAACTAGTCCAGAGAAAAATTTGGAACCATGCCAAAAGACTGTAAGACTGAACATAACCTTTGATCCAGCAATATCCCTCCTAGGACTGTACTCCAAAGAAATCAAAGGAAAAGGAAAAGGACATATAAGCACAAAAATATTTATAGCAGTTCTTTTTTATAGCATCAAAGAATTGAAAATTGAGGGGATGCCCATCCATTGGGGAATCACTGAACAAACTGGTGAATAGGATTGTAATCTAATTTCTTGTAACCATTGTGTTACAAGAAATGACAAACAGGATGTTTTCAGAAAAACCTGGAAAGACATATAAACTCATGCAAAGTGTAGTGAGCAGAACAAAGAGAACATTGTATACAGTGATAGCAATATTATAATTTATTTCCCTTGCTTTTTAAAAACATGGCTAAGATAGAAATATGTTTTGCATGATTTCACATGTTTAATTGATATCATATTGTTTGATTTCTCAATAGGCAAGGGAAGATCGTGTAGGAGAGAGAACTTGGGAACTAGAATTTTTTCAAAAGAATGTTAGAAAGTAAGTTAATAAATTAGAAAAAAATTAAAAAGAGGAAATAATTATAGAGATTGTAGAAGGTGAGTGAATAAGGTTTGTGTCATAAAATTAGGTATTAGTCAATCAATAAGTATTTAATTAAGTTCTAAATGTGTGCCAGACACTGTCCTTGGTGCTAGGGATACAAATACAAATAATGACATGATCTCTGCTCTCAAGGAGGTTACACTCTAGTGAGAGAGACAAGTACTTCTTTGAGTATATAAATTGTGTGTGTGTGTGTGTGTGTGTGTGTGTGTGTGTGTGAAAGTATAAGACAAATAAATACAAATGCTGCATCTTGAAAAAAGAAAAAGATTTTCTGGGGTCAGGAGGGAGCATGGAGGACAGTCAGTATAAATACACAGAGGTAGGAGATGTTCTGCCATGAATGAGGAAGGAGGAGAGGGTCAGTTTCTCTGGATCACACAGTGTATGAAGAAGAGTAACATGCAGTAAAAGTACAAAAATAGACTGGGGTTATATAGTGGAAGCTAAACAAAGAAGTTCATATTTTCTCCTGGAGAGAATAATAATAAAAGCTAGCATTTATATGGTGTTTGCCAAGTACTTTTCATAAATTATCTCATTTGACCTTCATAACAACCGTATGAGGTAGATACTATTTTTATCCTTGTTTTCAAATAAGGAAAATAAAGTTCGGAGAGGTTAGATGTCTTATCCAAAGCCACACAGCTAGGAAGTGTTTGAGGAGGATTTGAACTCCCAGCTGAATACTCTAACTACTCCAGCCCCTAGTAGAAGTAAGAATAGGAAGGTAGGTTGGAATCATTGTGGAAGGCTGCAAATCCCAGTGTGAGAGAGAGCAGTGGTGAACCACAGAAGTTTTTAAGAGAAGTGATATTAATAGACCTGACCTCCAATATTACTTTGGTGCGGGAATTGAATTTAGATCAGAAGCCTGTAGGGCATGTGACACAGAGTCACGGATGAATGTAAACCAGATCACCAAGCAGCAGGGATAAATGTAAAGTCCTGCATCTTGATGCAAAAAATCAACCTCACAACCATACTGGGTTGATAGCAGTTATTGTGAAGAAAATTTGGTGATATTTTGTCTGCAAGCTCAATGAGTCAGTGATATGAGGGGGGTAGCCAACCCCCCCCCCCAAATAAATAACACTGAGATCTCGGACTGCATGGAGAGGGTTGAGGTTTCTAGGAATAGGGAGATGATGTCACTGTACACTGACTTTGTCAGACCTCATCTGGAATGTTGAATTTAGTTCTAGGTGCCATAATTTAAGACAACGACAAAAGAGAGAATGTCTAAAAGAGAAGAAAGGGAAATATGGATGACTGGGCATATTAAGTATGGAAAAAAGAAAGACTTGGGGGTGGGGGTTAGGATGGCTGCCTGCAAGCATTTGAAGGGCTTTTAAGTGAGGCTTTCTGTACTCAGCCTCGGAGGACAGAACCAAGAGCAATGGACAGAGTTGTAAATTTAGGTTTGATGATCACGGAAACTTCCCATCCATTAGAGTTGCCTCAGAGCTCAATTGGCTGCTTGGGAGTGGGGATTGGGGTAGAGGACGAGGAGCAGGGAAGGTCTACAAGCAAAGACTAGACAACTGTCCTCTGGTAAGCATATCGCGTTCTGGTGGGGATTCTTTTTATGTCCAAGTTGGCTAGATGGCTGCTGGACAGACTTTCTCACTCTCTAATTCTTTGATTCTGTGAAGTTTGCTGGTAATGGAGCATACTGGAATAAGTACATATAACTTGCCAAGATGTCTGCTTTGAAGGAAACAACCCTGATTTAGATGTATAAATTCTCTATTCATTTTTCAGCATTAGAGCCTAGTAGATTAAAAGGCTATCCAGGAAGCAAGGAAGCTCTGGGTTCTCTGCCTTTGATGCTTATCAACTGTGTGATTCTGGACAAATCATTTAACTTCTTGGTTGTCTTCAAAACTTTTTTTGGTCATGTTCAATATTAATAAAATTTTTGAACATGTACCACCAATGTGAGCTTATTTATTGATTTATTTTATATGCCTGTACTGCTTTACTAGTTGGTTGGTTGTTGTCCTTCACGCTTTCGGAAAGCCAAAATGACAACACTATGTTGGGGGCAAGGTACAACGTGTCCAATTGCAGCTGCTCAGACCAAGATGAGCTCAGGAAACTTTGCCACATTTTGGGCAAAAATACTTCAAAGGAACATTTGAAGTGGAGAGGTCTCAAAATTTGTGCATCTCGCTTTTTTTTTGAGCTACTGCAATTCTGTTTTGCTCCTGGAATATAGTGCTTAATTGTGCACATTATAAAACTCACATAAAAATAGAATTTAAAAAAAGATGAGGTAAGATGAAATAACATTTGATCCGAGGATCAATAGGGAGACATAAGTGTTTATTGAGTAAGAGCTTGATATGGTAAAACCTGTGATTAGGAAAATCACTTTGGCAATTGAGCGGAGGCTAGAGTAGAGACCTGAGGAGGAGAGATTTGGGCCAGGGAGATCAACACTGTGGCTAGTGCAGAGCAATAGATGATGAGGGCTTCTTCTAGGTTGATGGCTTATGTGAGTGAATGATCAGAAGGGGACAGATGTTGGAGATGAGAAAGTAGAACTGCTAAAATCTGGCAATATGATCCCTAAAAACCATCGGACCTTCCCATCTGACTTGGAGTTGAAATCTTCTGTATATCTTTGTCTTCCTGTTCGATTATGAGCTTCTTGAGAGCAGTATAACCTATCCAGCCTACTTATCCTGCCCTTTGTCCTACACAAAAAAGGAAAGGGGGTAGGGGTAGGTCTTAATGGACATTAGCTCTCAGAGGGGAAACGAACATGGGATAGGAAGGAATTTTCCCAATGGCACCTGCAAATCTTCTGTGGGTTTTGACTGCCCTGAGTGCTTAACGGCTATCCACTGAAGTTGAAATGAGACCCAGTGGAAGAACACCCTCTGACTGGTCAACTCTTATCAACCACTGATGGAATATTGCCGTAATGTCCAGGGAGCCTTAGCCTCGACTCTGGAGACCACCATTGTGCCAAACAACTCCCTAAGGCAGTGGTTCCCAAAGTGTGGTCGGTTCAGAGAATCCTGGGTGTCTTGGACCCTTTCAGAGACTATAAATTCAAAATTAGTTTTTAATTTCAAATATGGTAAATATCTAAAACTGTAACTCATAAATACAAACTCTTTGGACAGATCCTCAATCATTTTAATAGTATAAAGAAATAGAGAATAAAAGTTGGAGAACCACTGCTCTAAGGCATATACCCAATGTGTGACCCTGGACAAGTGACTTCCCTCTTAGTTATTCATCTATTGGTGTTTCAGATAACTCTTCAAAAGGATCTAAAATTCAAAGGTGCCAGTCTACTCTGGCAGGTGAAGTTTCCTTAATCTGACATTCCCTATGGAATCACAGGTCTATGCTCTCTTCTGTCTTTATCCTATTGAGATTTTTCTTTAAGTCTCATACTTTTACAGCCACTGCTCCTACTCTTGACAGTCAGGATTTCCCACCACCACCCCACCATTTCCCTTCCCCCTTCACCTTGCTTCCCCTGTCCCTTATCCCTCTGACTCACCCCTCCCCTCTGCCCAGTGCCCCCAATTCTACAGCTGTCTCTGTTCTTTGGTTCATGACAAGTGTTCCATTTTTGTATCAGTACTTGGCAATGATCATGTGAGTGAGTCCCTTCCAGAACTTCTCCAATATTCAGGTTAAAGGGGAAAACAGCTGGCACAAAGAGCTGCCTATTCAAAAGGAATCTTTCCACAGCTTATGAGCTTGTATTTGCGGTACCAGAATGTTCTACCGCCCCCGCCTCCTCCTGTACCCGCCCTCCCCCTCATCCTCCCCCCACACCCAGTCATTGGTTTAATTTAATAATACCTTTCATTGGTATAGAGCTTTTCACAGATGTTAGCACTCTTTGACAAATTATCTCATTTCCCACCCACTCCCCTCCCAGGGCTTTTTTTTCCCTCTGTGTCTTTACCCAAGAATGGAGAGAAAACACCTTTCCTCCCCCAGACACCTGAGGCTCACCCCTTTAGAAGGGAGAGACAGCCTGCCGGAATGGAGAAGGTGTTGGGTTTGGAGCCTCAAAGACAGGGAGTTCAAATGCCTCCTCAGATACTTGTTAGTTTTGTCACTTCCCCTTCTCCAGATCTCAATTTCTTCCTCCTGTCAAATGAAGGAATTGGACTTAATCTTCCAGCTCTAAGTCTATGATCTGAGATCTTAACTGTCTATGCCAGGTATTGGGAAATCGCTGGGCTCTTTCCTTAGTGAGATCTGATTTGGGAGATTGGGAATTTAGGGGTTTCAGAGAAAAAGTCACACCTCGGAGCCAAGGGTCTTTGACAAGGGTCCTTGAAATGAAACTCGCTTTTATTGCCTCCTCTTTTCTCTGTCAGATGAAGAGATGATATGTTTTTGAGATGGTCTTAAGGACTTGCCATTTTCCTTCATTTATCCACTTCTCTGCTTCTACTCATCCTGTCTCCTTCCTATGGCCCACCTCTTTCCTGACCCCATTCATAGACTTTTCAGGACTTCCATTTTTCTTTTCCTATCAGCAACTTGTAAATCAAGGAGGAAAACCTTTATCTGAGCCCAGAGTGGAGAGCATCAGAGCTGCTGTCAAGGCCCCACAAGCTCTGACGGTTATAAATGTGACACGAAATAGCAGGAAGTAGATCAATAAATCAAGCACTTTCCCCACTAGTCCAAGAGACCACAGTTGCTTCTCCATTCTCTGAATTTCATGGCTTCTATCATTGGTTTGAAGCCTGGTGCCTGAGTTTCTTTGAGCTTGGATTGGGAAGTGGGGAACATTGACACTGTTTATCAGGAGTAGAGAATTTCAGGTCTGGAAGAGACTTCATTTAGCCTAATCTTAATCTTAATGAGACTCTCCACTACATGATATCCAACAAGGGATCTTCCAGTTGACTTGGAAAACCTCCAACAAGGAGAACTCTATATGCTCCAAAAGTCATCCTCCTTGGACATAGCTCTGATTGTTAGAAATCTGGGTCAAAATATACTTCTGTGAATACCACCAGATGATCCTAGGAGACCAAGAAGAACATGCTTTGTCTTTCTTCAGACCAGCACTATTCAAATCCTTCAAGTCAAGGCCGCTTAGGGCATTGCAGAGGCTGCTAGATTGAAGTGAGAGGATCTGAGTTTGAACTTGGATGTGCTATTGTTTGGCCACAGGCATCTCACTTAGCTTCACTAAGCCCCAATTTATTCATCTGTAAAATGAGAAAGCTGGATTAGATGAATGCTAAAGTTCTTCTTAGCTCAAAAGTCAATGAATCTATGTTTTTAAATCTTTACATTTATAAAACTAGTGTTAGAAGTCACCTTAGAGATCATCTAAAACAACCTGCCTTATTTTACAGATGAGTAAACTGAGGCACAAAGTTGACTTGCCTAAAGGCACACAAGTTATAAGTGATAGAGCTGGTATTCTCACTAATGTTGTTTCTTCTGCCTCAAGATAGCTGTCCTATGCTCTCAAAGTCTTTTGCTCAATCAATGCAGAAGCATTTATTAAGCACCAAGGAATTTATATTCTAACAGGGGCAACAAATATAGATAAATATAGACATATACATATGTGTACACAACTTGTACATATATATGTGTTATGTATAATAATATCAAGTTAACAAATATGTACACAGTAATTAAATTAAAAGTAGGTAGGGCACCAGAAATGGGGGAGAATAGGAGAAGCTTCATGCTAAAGATGGTGCCCATTTTAATGCTGCATTTTAGGAAAGCTGGATTCTTTCAGGCAGAGGTGAGAAGAGAGGACCTTCCAGGACCAGGAAATGACCAGCGACAAGGCACAGGGCTGAAAAATGGAGTGTGATATGTGAAGAACAGATAGAAGGCCAGTTTGGCTGGATCAAAAAATGGGGGTGAAGAAGCAATGTTTAATGACGTTGGAAAGATGAGTTAGATCCAGGTTATGTAATGTTTTAAAAAGCCAAATAGAAGAGTTTATATTTTATTCTATGAGCAATAGGGAGTCATTGGAATTGTTTGAATAAAGAGTCATATGGTCAGATCTATGCTAAAAGAGAATTACTTTGTCAGCAGTATGTGGAACGGACTGGAGTAGGGAAGAGACTTGAGTCAGGGAGAACAGTTAAGAAGGTTATTACAAAAATCTCGTCCAGAGGTGATTAAAGCCTGTGCTAAGTTGGCAGATGTGTGAATGGAGAGAAGTCAGATACGAGGCTTGTTATGAAGGTCAAAGCGGCAAGATTTGTCAACCAATTGGATGAGCAGTGAGGAAGAATGAAGGGAGAAGTCCAGGATAGTGCTGACTTAAGAATATGAGACAATGAAAGGACAGTGCTGCCTTTGACAGAAAGGGGAAGTGGAGGAGGAAGGGTTTGGACAGAAAGATAATGAGTTCATTTTTAAACATATTGATTTTAAGATGTCTCTAAGACATTCAATTTCCAATGTTCAATGGGTTATTAGTGGTCTGAGACTGAAGCTCGGAGGACAGATTGGGTCTGGGTATATAGATCTGGGAGTTACCTATGTGGAGATGGTAATTAAATCTATAGGAAATGATGAGTTTGGCAAGAGGACCAAGGACAGAATCTTGGGGAGTAGCCATACTTAGGGGAGTGTTGTAGAGATGAACCATTAAAGAAAACTAAGAAGAAATTATCAGAAAGGTAGGAGCAATTTCTCTCTCTCTCTCTCTCTCTCTCTCTCTCTCTGTGTGTGTGTGTGTCTGTCTGTCTCTGTCTATCTGTCTCCTCTCTGTCTCTCTGTCTCTCTGTCTCTGTCTCTCTGTCTCTCTCTGTCTCTCTCTCTCTCTCTCTCTGTCTCTCTGTCTCTCTGTCTCTCTCTCTCTGTGTCTGTCTCTGTCTATCTCTCTGTCTCCTCTCTGTCTCTCTCTCTGTCTCTCTCTGTCTCTGTCTCTGTCTCTCTGTCTCTCTCTCTGTCTCTCTCTGTCTCTCTCTCTGTCTCTCTCTGTCTCTGTCTCTCTCTCTCTCTCTCTCTCACACACACACACACACACACACACACACACACACACACACACAATTATTTGGAAGAAGAGTGTTGTTAACAGTGCCATAGTCAGAAAGTACATTCAGAAGGTTTGGGACTAAGAAAAGACTGTGAGATTTGGCAAAATCTCAAGCCAAATTGCAAATGTTTGAGGAGTGAGAGGACAGTAAGAGGGGGTAAGCAGAGACAACAACTGTAGACAACATTTTCAAGGAATTTAACTGAGGAAGGAGAGTTAAAATAGCTTAAGGGGAAGGTGAGATTTAGTGAGCTTTTTTATGCTTTGGAGAGATTTGGACATTTTTGAAAGCAGTGGAGAAGAAATAAGTTGATAGGGAAAGGTTGAAGAGGTGTGTGTGTGTGTGTGTGTGTGTGTGTGTGTGTGTGTGTGTGTGTGTGTGTGATGGAGAGAGACACACAGAGAGACAGAGACAGAGAAATAGAGATATAGAGAGAAACAGACAGAGAAAGAAGAGAGACAGACAGAGAGATAAAAAGAGACAGAGAGAGAGAGAGACAGAAAGGATGACTGAGGATATAATTTTCTGGAAGGATGGGAGGGGATCAGGTAGACATATGAAAGAGTTGGCAAGGAGAAGGGCCTCCTTTTTGTCTGAAACTGGGGGAAAGTAAGAGAGAGCATAGAATGATGTCAAGGGTTTTTGAGAGGAAGAGAAATCCAGAAAAGGGATCTCATCAAATGATCTGATTGTTCAGTGAAGTAAGAGGCAAAGTCTTCAACAAAGAGCGTAGTTCCATTCTTCCACTCTTCTTCAACACAAGCCAACACAAATCAGTTAACAGCCCAGATGGGGCTTTTGTAGAAGGCAGCTCCGGGGAGATGAGAAAGTTCAGTAACGGTAAGAAGTCTGAGGCTCTGAGGCAGTATGACTATAATGGGGAGCTCCTGGGAGCTCCTGGTTCCTGGCCCCAACTCCACCACTTATGGCTGGAGCACTGTGGATGAATCATTTAACCTTTCTGAGTCCTGCTTTCTTCACTTGCACATAGAGGTAGTAAACATCCTCTATGATCCCCAGACGTCAGTTTTCTCCTTTGAAAAAGGAAGGTCCCTTTCTAAAGTCCCTTCCGCCTTCAGATCTATGATAATTAATAGAAAGGTAGTGGATTAGTTTTAATAGAAAGGGACAGCTAGGTGGTGCCATGGATAGAGCACCAGCCCTGAAGTCAGGAGGACCTGAGTTCAAATCTGGTCTCAGACACTTAACACTCCCCTAGCTGTGTGACCCTGGGCAAGTCACTTCACCCCAATTGCCTCAGCCCCCCAACAAAATAAGAAAGAAAGAAAGAAAGGTGGTGCATTAGGGATATGGAATGTCACATCTGTCATCAGGCAGGGTCACCTGGTGGGTTTTGATAACTCTGTTACAGAGGAAGGTTCTCTTGGAGTAGGTAATTATAAATGGAAAAAAATCACTTATGGTACAGAAAACATAAGGGGTCAATAATACCTATAAAAAAGAAAAGCCATATTGAATGAATGAATATAGGAATGGAAAAGCATGTATTAAATTCTGATGTGTGCAAAGCACTGTGCTAACTGCTGGGAATAGAAACAGAAGCAGACATTCCCCGCTCTCCTACTAGTTCACACTCTAAAAGGAGGAGACAGCACATGAGAAGTTTTCAGATGGGAAGGCCCTATGGTCCTTAGGGTGCCAAGGCAAAACAGATGGCGATGCGTTTTCTTTAGTATCATTTTCATTGATAAAGTCGTATCCGTGAAACCGCTTGACAGTGCCAAGAAATGTGATGGTGAGAAGGCTTTTTCTGGGGCTTGGGTAGCTGTGGCTGCCGAGGAGGCAGGGGCTGCGGACCCGCATGCAGTTATTGGGTCATCTCCAGAAGAGTTACTGCTCTCCTAGATGGCGCCTACAGGGGAAGGGCTGGAAACAGAGGGAGCAGTCCTGGGGAAGGAGATTGCTGGGAAATGGGGCCAGAAAAATTGTGGGAAAATTGGCTGATGTTCACCATGGGTAAACTGACAAGCACCGATGCAAGGGACAGATCAGGAGGCTGGGACCCGTGACTGGAACACAGAACCCCAGGTTCTCTAAAGCCCCTCAGAGAGGGCCACCTCCATTTGGGATGTTCCCAGCTAAGACATAGGATGGCACATTTCATCTCTGTGGGTTTGAATTTTGTTGTCTGGTAGAATCCTTTGTGGTCGGGCAGCATGATTGGGTAGCTGGGGATGCTGATGAGGCTATGGATATGGCGACAATCCCCACAAGCCGGTCACCTCCTGTTCTAAGGCCAAGTGACCTCTACCAGCTGTGCCTCTGGTCAAAAGAGGACCAGGAGGGAGTTCATGGATTCTGGAAACCTTTCTTAAGATATTTTCTATGTTCTGCTGATAAGGGGTCAATAATACCTTGCTCATCTATGAAAGAGAGTGCATTGTGAATGTAAGGGGTTCTTGGGGAGCCAGTGGGTTGTGGTAGAAAGAGCAGTGGAGTCAGAAGACCTGGGTTCAAATCTCACCTCTAATACTTAGAACCTGTGTAACTCTAGGCAAGTCATTTAACTTCCCAAGGTCACAGCCACAGTTTCTTCATGTATTCAATCAGGGGGTTTGGATTAGATAGCTTCTAAGGTCCCTTTAGACTCCCTCTGTCTATCTCTCCTGTCTCTGTCTCTCCATTTCTCCTTTCTCTGTCTCTGTTTTTTCTCCTCTCTCTGACTTGAAACAGGAATGAGGTATATTTGATGGCATGGATGGGAGGAGAGAATGTGGAAATTTGCTGGGAATTTAAGACAAGTGGGGGGGTGGCTGCCAATCACTTGGGGGGCAGGGCGATGGCCAGTGCACCCCTGTAGGGAAGGGCTGGTATCTGCTCTGTCATTGGTGACCTTGAATAAGCTGCTCTCCCCGGGGGCCTGGTTTCCTCTTCTGCCCAATGAGGGACCTTGGAGGATTTCTCAGGGTCTTTCCAGCTCTAAAATGCTATGATTAAAAACTTAAGAAAAGGCAGGCAGGAGGTGAAAGCTGTGCAGACACTGGGCAACGTCTCAAATCCTTTCTTTGCTCCCTCTTTTTCAGTAATTGGCAGAAGATGCCATCAGGCATCACACCCAGTGTTCAGCACACAGAGCAGAGCCATTGTATTTTCCAGCTACCCAACTGCCAGTGCTCTTGGGAGACAGCCCGGGGGGGAGGCCTATCCTAATGCCCCCCATTGCCCTCAAAGGATGAAAAACAGCCTGCTTCTTGCCTCTCCCCATCCCCCCCTCTTGTCTGAGAGGGAGAGGGAGGATAGGGAGGTTTCAGAGCAAAGGGGGAAGGAGGAGAACAGGGAGAGAAAGAGATGGTTGGTAGACCAGGACCACGCTGGTGAGCTGGTCTATTTGGGGGCATTGATTGATTGGCTGGGCTGATTACAGCGGTGGTAGGAAGGCCCTGTCTAAACAACAAACCTGATGAAAGGGAAGTGAGGAAGGAGAGAGAGAGAGAGAGAGAGAGAGAGAGAGAGAGAGAGAGAGAGAGAGAGAGAGAGAGAGAGAGAGAGAGAGAGAGAGAGAGAGAGAGAGAGCGCTGCCTTAGCAGTCCCAGCAGGCACCAGATTTCACATGAAAACCTCAATTAGAAGAGACAGCGCCAGGCGGCTCTCGACAACACCCAAGAAGGAAGCAAAGGTGTAAGAGACTAGACTTGCTCCTGTTCCTCCCCTGAATCCCTCCCCCATCTTTCTTCTGGCAGCCCCCCCTTCCCCAAGCTCAGTCTCTGGGCTGTCTCATCTCCCATCCAAGTTTGGCAGCCACCAAATCTCTCCCCTTTGGCTTTTGACCTCAAGGGCATCAGGAGGCAGAGGGAAAGGTGGGGATGAACATGGCAAAGTTAAAATGGAAACCAGATGGGAAGGGGCTGGTGGAGAGAAGAGAGGGCCCAGATGAGACGACCAGGTCAGTTCAATGTCTCCTTCTATTAAAGGGGCAGCAAGTAGAACGTGAGGCTGCAGGCTTCCTGTCAAGGAAGGAGGATGCCGTATCTCATGACAAATAGCGGGGGGTTGACATTGGCTTGGGAAAAGGGAGACTCAGACATCAATTCAAAGATGACTGCTTTTGTTCTCTAAAATCTCCACACCACCGTCATGCTCCCTTTTGCTCCTCTCCCCCCATTTCTAACAATTCCAGAGCTGAAGGAATAGATGCTTTTACAGGAGTGCTGAGCCCCGTGTCCCTGTCTCCCAGCACCCCTCACACAACAATACCCACCCTCAAATTAGAATGTCAACAGTTCAGCTTCCAAGACTGCAGAACGTATCTCTATGCATTAGAAATGTTTAAAAAATAATAATAACAAGGAGGCGAGTTCCCAGAGTTAATCTTCTGGCACATTACCTAATTCTGTAGGTTATTTGTCGTATGTCAGGCTGGGGAATTAATCTTTTTGGAGGCAGTCATGCTGCCTCCTTTATTCTCTCCCCTTTCTGTGCCTTAGAAACTTCCTAATAGATTCTCCAATCTGATCTATTAGCAGAGGTGAAGGGGCAGGGAGAGGACAGCATGGCTCCTTTCACTGGCTTTTGGTCAGAGAGCTCTAGAACAAATAGGGAAACTGAGGCCCAGAGAGATTGCAGCTTGCTCAATGTTAGCTAGCGGCAAAGATAGGATCTGAAATCGAGTCTCATATCTGCAGGTACAATTCTCCTTCCGTGGCATGGCATCATATCTAATTTTTTTTCTTTTTCTCTGAGGCTGGGGTTAAGTGACTTGCCCAGGGTCACACAGCTAGGAAGTGTTAAGTGTCTAGACCAGATTTGAACTCGGGTCCTCCTGAATTCAGGGCTGGTGCTCTAACCACTGCGCCACCTGGCTGCCCCATCTCTGTTGTTAAGGGAAGAAACATGACAGAGGGAACAGAGTTTGATTTTGGATCCTGCCTCCGACACCCTGGACAAGCCACAGCCTCCCTGAAAAAGTGAAGACAATAATATTTATAGCCTTCACCTTGCAGGGTTTCTCTGAGGATCAAATGAGAAAATATCTGTAAAGCACTTTTTAAATCTTAGTGTGCCATATAAATGTCAGTAATTATTAAGGAATGAAATAACCCTGAAATAGAATTCATGCCCACTCTCTGTCTCTACCTTCCTACACTCAAATCATAGGATCATAGATTTAAGCTGGAGGGGACCTCAGAAGTTACGACTGTCCCGCCCCCTCATTTTACAGATGAGAAAACAGGCTTAGGACTTGGGCCAAGAGCATGAGTATCAGAGGTAGGATTTGAATTCATGCCCTCTGATCCAAGAGCCACTGGACCACATGAGCTCCTTAGGAGCTGAATCTTCAGAATCTCTGACTGTTCTGTCACTCCTGTGACTATGAGAGCCATTGGGAAGAAGCATCTCTCCAGTTCCCAGGGCACGGGTGGGTCCATGTGTATTGGTGTGCAAGCAGTGGACATTATTATTGGACATTATTGACACATGTGCTCCAGGCACAGAGGTCACAGTCAGGGTGATATGGGTACGCTCTGTTAGGGCACTCTTTCTTAGGTCACCGGAGACTCCTGTTGCAATTTAACCCATTTCTTCTAGTTCTCATATCAGGGGAGAAAAAGAACAGCTCGTTACCATTGCTCATATAACTGTTTCAAAGGCTTCTTTCTGCCAGGAGAATGGAATCCGTTTCTCTCCCACTTTCCTTTGAGAGGCTAGTCTTATTGCCCATAACTTTGCTAATTTTCATTTCTGAATTTGGGACCCTATCTAGAAGGTGAGTTCCTCCAGGAGAACATTGTACACAGCAACAAAAAGATGATCAACTCTAGTGGATGTGGCTCTTCAACATCGAGGTGATTCAGGCCAGTTCCAATGGTCTTGTAATGAAAAGAGCCATCTGCACCCAGAGAGAGAGGTTTGCCTGTGGGGATTGCATGTGGACCATGATGTAGCATTTTCACTTTTTTGTTATTGTTTGCTTGCATTTTGTTTTCTTTCTCATTTTTTTCTTTTTTATCTGATTTTTCTTGCAAAGGGTGATAATTGTGGAAATATGTATAGAAGAATTGCACATGTTTAACATTTATTGGATTTCTTGCCATATAGGAGAGGGGATAGGGAAGAGGGAGGGAGAAAAAAAATTTGGAACACAAGGTTTTGCTAGAGTGAATGTTGAAAATGATCTATGCATATGTTTTGAAAATAAAAAGCTTTAGAAATTGAGTGTTTGTATCAAGAGTCATTCATATACTTGATGAGCATTTATTAAGCACTCACTATGTACTTGGTTGGGAATACAGAGATCAATTGTAATAATCCAGGCAAGAGACAGATGAGGGTCTTGTGGTGGCCCTGTAAGTCATTGTTGGTCCTTTGGTTCTGAAGAGATCCGGTGACATCATGGGTCATGTCTTGACTTGAGTGAGTTAGATTTAAGTGGGGCAGAATTATACAAAGTCATTGGACTCATTCCCTCTTCCAGAGTCCCTGGTGTCCAACAGCAAGAACAAAAGTCTTGAAAGATAACTGGGATGGCCTGGGATACATTGGATGTCTATGGCACCTTTAATGTCTGACCAAACTCTAAGCACTTCACAACACTCCTTTAAGCCACTTGTTGGAACAATTTGTTCTCACGTACCCATTCTGTTGAGGGAAAGTCTTCGTATGCTTGGGGTAGAGATGCATAACTCACTGACAGCTTTGAAGTCTGTTGGTCCCCCTCAGCCTAGTTTAACCCATCTGCCAGTGGTATGACATGGCACTGCCCATCCTGTAGATTCTTGTACCCACGGGCAAAAGTTGGGTGAGGGTGGACATCAGAAGTGGATGAGCAGCCCTCGTATCAGAGGAAACCCATGTACCTCAGCCAAGTAAGTAGAGAGAACAGATTCGAGAGAAGTTGTGAAGGTAGACTTAGCAATTTGGTCAATAACTTTTTATTAAGCACCTACTATGTGCTAAGCACTGTGTTAAGTGCTAGGGACATACTCTCAAGGAGTTCACAGTCTAATCAGAGACACCATGCAAACAGCTATGAACAAGCAAGATACATACAGAATAAATTGGAGATAGTCAAAAGAGGGAAGGTACTGGAACGGAGGCGGATCAGGAAATGTTCCTTTTTGAGAAAACAGAAAATTGACAAGACTTGGCACTGCCTCTGGAAGTCCAGGAAGCCGTAGAATCATCCCCATCATATGCAGTTCAACAGATGGAAAAATCACAGCAGAGAACAGCAGTTATGACAACAATGTGTAGTACAGTGAGAAAAGTATTATTTGTAGCACCAGAGAACTGAATTCAGATCTCGCCTTGAAAACTGTCTGTATGTTCTCGGGTATGTCATCTCATTTCTCTGGGACTCAGTTTCCTTCTATGTAAAATGAGGACCTAAATTTGGATGAGATCAGATTGTAAGCTCCTTGAGGACTAGACTTTTTGTATCCCCAGCGCTTAGCCCAGTGCCTGGGACATAGTACACTTAATAAATGTTTATAACAGACTAGTCTCTGAAGTCCCTTTTACATCAGTTCTACAGTCCTCCAACACAAATCTGCCTGGGATTATGCAACATCTGGAAACTACAGCTTTGGAACAATGTGCACTGGGCATGGCTATTTCCATAGTCCTGACCAGGGTAACCCTTACTAGCCAATCATAAACGTGGCTCACACTTACCCAGATGACTTTCAGGTCTGCTCCAGTGATGTTCACCAGGATCCACTACAGGCTGGGCCAAAGAAGCCCCTCAGAGACGTTGAGAGTCAAACAGGCTAGGGGGATTAAGAATCAACTTGTAATAAAAACATGAACCCTACTACATTTTTATTACCATCCATTTCATCCTCACTGGCATCTTCTCCCATATTCCCATCAGCAGCTGGCAGAAAAAGGCCTGAAGAGGCCACACCCTTGCACGCCTGCCTCTGGGCACCATTTTCTCAGCAAACTGGTGCCTCCCCACATTCAAAGCCAGCAAAGAAAAAAGCAAAAAGCAGGTACTGACTCCCTGTCATCTCCCACTCCTATTTATTTGACTATCTCTCCTGGTTCAGGGCGTCTCATTATTTCTGATCTGTGCAGCTTGCTGCTTTCAAGGTTTCATCTCCCCCTTCCCTGTCTGCAATGTGTCAATCAGGCGATGAGAAGAGCCAGCCCAGCTTCACATCCTCAGCATCTCTGCCCCAGGACACAAGCAAATGCTGACAATACCTTTGCAAGGAGGTGGAGAGCGGTTGTTTCTCTTTTTAGTATTCTCCTTGTTGAGGGGTTGCTGAGGTGAAATTTGGGGTGTCATGCTCCTCCATCTGCTTCTGTCAGCACCCACAAGTTTGGGTGGCCTTGAGGATCTAGGGCCTTGAGAAATCGCTCTCATTTTAAAAAATGTCAAGGGTTGTTTCCAATTCCATCTTTTCCGGAGCCAATTTAGACTCTGGAATCAAGCAGTATGTCTTGAGTCAAGAAAGTTTCAAGCAAAAGAAGGCTCCGGGATGGCAAGAGGACCCCATTTGTTCTCATATCCTCAGGGGGAGGGAGGGATAGGGAGTGTATTTTTTTTAATTTTGTTAGTAGAAAGTATTCTCAGAATAGGAAAACCCTACCAACTCAGGTGCACATCTCTGCAAATTATAGCCTTCGAGGAGCTTGGGATATTGAGGAAAAATGTGATTTGCCTATGGGTTTTGAACCCAGGCCTTCCTGACTCCTCTCTTCTAAGATACTCTGCTTCTTGTCTATGGGTGGGGTGGAAAAGAAGGGTGTGCCCAATGGTTCTAAATCTGGGATGTCTGAACAACAAAAAAATCTGTCTATGATGAGGGATTGAATTCAGAACAAAGGAAGCTCTCCTTCCTGGTTGAAGAAGGGTGAGTAAGGAAGGTGGCAGCATCTCATGGGATCATTGTTCCATCCCCTCATTTTACAGACGTGGAAACTGAGGGTAATTTGGGAAGTCTGAACAACAACAAAAATTGTCTGTGACAGGATTGAAATCAGAACAAAGGAAGCTCTCCTTCAGGGTTGAAGAATGATGAATAAAGGAAGTGGCAGTATCTCATGGGATCATTCTTCCATCCCTTTATTTTACAGAGAAGAAAACTGAGGGAGGCTAAATGTCTCACCCAAGTCACACAGGTAATGAATATCAAAATCAGAACTTGAACCCATGTCCGTTGACTTCAAAACTTGTGCTTCTATTTTTAAAACTGTTCTATTCTTTTCCCATGGGATTATTATTTTTTTAAACCAAAGGGATCCCATCTCCAACTTTATAGGCTGGTGCAGTTCTATCTGGAGATGATAGAATGGGAATAAAGAGTCAATGGAAAGAATCCTTGGAAGGACATATAGAGCACAGGATCCAGAATCTAAATGACCCTTTTGGGTCCATTTAGTTCAATCTATTCATTTTTACAGATTAGAAAACTGATTAGGTGACTTGCCCAGAGACAGCCAGCTAGTAAGCTGTCTAGCATTTGAATTCAGGACCTCTGCTTCTAAGATATGAATCTCCAGATCTTCCACAAGCAGCAAATTTACCTTTTAGAGGCAAAGGAAGGACTGAAGCAGAGCCAAGAAGACAATACATTGCCAGACCTACTCTCTTTAGTCTCCCTGCTCTTTGAAAATGGGAGGAGCAGGAGGAGCAGTAGAAAGAAGGCTTGTGGGAGCAGACTGAGTTGGAGCTCACCAAAATATGGAGATCAGAGCCAGCCCACCTGCTCTGAAGGCCCCCTTCACCTCTTCTCATTAAGATAGAGAAGCCTCTGCTGCTGGGTACAGAAGCAGCTTGGGGTCCCAGGTGCTCCCTCCCCATGTGCCTTTCAACAGTTTCCTCCTTCCCTAGAGGTGCCCTCCCTTGTTTTCCACAGTGTGTGTCTCCCAGAAGAACTCCCTCCTGCCCCAGCTTTGCCTCCAGCTTCAGGCCCCATTTGGACAGCTCTTGGTGCTGAACAGGAACGAATGTTTACTGACTTGGCTTGAGACGAGGAGGGAGGAAGGAACCCAGGTGAGGCTGGGAGATGGAGGAACTGTGGTCGACATGCAAAGCCCGTCTCCAACCTCCCTGGAATTTCCCAAAGAAGTCCTATTGAAAAGGGGCAAAGCAGAAGAGGGAGGCGGCTTTGGCGCTGCCCAGCTTGGATCTGGGAGGAATTGAAATTCAGAGGCCGAAGTCCCGAGACAAAGATCATAATGAGACAGGAAGGTGGCATAGGAAGGAGCCCATTTGCATGACAATGAGCAGAGCCCAGAATAGAAAGCTGGAGGGATGCAAGGGTGAGGTTGGCAGCTGGGCTGGTTTCTCTCTCAGTAGACCACCAGGTCTGTACAAAAGGAAAGAGGGAAAAGAAGGAGCAATGGAGAGATGCAATGTGCTGCCTGGTGAGAGAGAGAGAGCCAGTGTAGGGCAGGACAAGGTCTAAGGAGTGTGTAAACATATGCAAGCTGTAGTACCTGAACTGGCCAGGCTGGACTTTAGCCTCCCCTCTCCTCCCCTTCCTTCATCTTTGAATGGTTAAAGTTCTAGTTTCCCATTTCTCTTCTCCTTTGCTTGAGAACTGACAGGAAAGGCAGGATGGCCACGACCCACAGAGAGCTGTATGATGCCATTGTGATTGGGGCTGGCATTCAAGGCTGCTTCACCACCTATCACTTCGCCAAAAATAAGAGAAAAGTCCTTCTTCTGGAGCAGGTACTGTTTGCCCCCTCTGCTCAGGGATATGCTGGAACGAGCTCATGCAGTCTCAAGAGAGCCAGTTGTTAAATTTTCAGTGTGAGCATTTATATTGGGAAGCAGCAAATGCGAGAAGTTAGGGATTGCTTTATTGTGTTTTTGATTGTCTAGACTTTAGAAAGTAGTGGAGAAAATGTTCACATTGCAGATTAAATTTAGAAGTAAGTCCTGTGATCTCCCCCCCTCCAGAACTGGTTATTAGACATTTGTTGGCCGTTTCCAATTAGGTGTGATTCCATGGACTTTGTTCATGGGCAAAGGTTTTTTGGCAAAGATACTGGAGTGGTTCACCATTTCTTTCTCCATTATGTCCTTATTTAACAGTTGAAGAACTAAGGCAGATAAGGATTAAGTGACTTGCCCAGGTTGATACAGCTAATAAGTTTGAATTTGAACTCAGATCTTCTGACTCCATATATGGTGCTCTATCCACAGCACTACCTGTTTGTCTTAAACATTGCCTAAGCATCAATCCCAAACCCCAGTGCTTTCCCCTTTCTTGGTGGAAAACCAGGGGATCAGATTATGTGACTCATTAGAAAGCTTGTAAATCAGACCTAGACGGAATCTTAGAGGGCATCTAGTTATGAAAGAGTGACCAGTTTTGGTGTCAGAAGATCTGGGCTCAAATCCTGACTGCTACTTCTTAGCTCTGTGATCTTGGACCCTTCTTGGGTCTCAGTTCCCTCATCTGAAAAATAAGAAGGATGAATGAGATGACTGGAAAAATACTTTCCAGTTCCAAGTCTATGCTTTCATGAATCTCCTGGGTTTTAAAGACAAAAAAATCAAAGCCCAGAGAAAGAAAGAAAGGATTAGGAGATGGAGCCAAGATTCAGAAACATTCACTTTCTCCAGATCTAACATTCTTTCCATTCTCTGGTTCTTTCTCTCACACATATGACAAAGAGAAGAGTCAGCAAAGTAGGACTAGAGCCCTTGCAACACATGAGTCTCAATTACGACTGAGAGTAAGTAATGGTGGTCTACAGTTCATGTGCCCAATGGTGAAATGGTGATCAGAAGGTAGAATGTGATGGGACTTAAAGATCTCTGCAGTCCCTTCCCTTTTAGCTCTAAATCCTGCAGTTCTTTGAATGCATAGATTCCTTGCTCATCTGTGCTTCTGGATTATGAACCCCTACTTCTTGCCTTTTAGACCTATCCTTTGCCATCTTCAGACATGGCTATTTTCTTTCAACCCACCCATGCTTGTGTCAAATTGGACTGGCCTTGACTAGGGATTTGATTAGGATCAACTTTGACTCAGGACACCCCTTTTCCGGAGTCAGGAGCTTTCTCAAGAAAACTCTGTACACTACTGAGGAGCTGCCTTGGCACTCCCTGCCTGATCTCAGGCTGGCAAAATTGCCTATGTCCCTGCCAACTCTTGATGGGAAATTCTCATCTTCTTGTTGACAACCCCAAGTAAAAAAAGAGAACTCCTTCCTAGGTTCCTCTCCCTAAAGGGCAGAAGAAAAGCCTGTATGATAAGCACTGAGGGCACGCCTCTGTGTCATGGGGAGAATCTGTCATGTCTACTTGTCCTTTCTAACACCTGCCACCTTTAGTAACTCCACGGCTTCTTAGCACTGTGTCTCTCATTCTTTGTCATCATTAAGGGCTCATTGGAGATTTACTAATTTTCATAATCAGCATTAGTGATTGGAAACTCTATTTTCATTACTCTTTCATTACTCATCTTCTCAGAGCCTGAGAGTTTTTGTTTTTTTTTTTTCTGAGAAAAGAGGAGGGGAAAGAGAGAGTCTTCTTAATGAATTTTGGCTCATGTAGCCCTATCAAACAGAAATAAGGATGATTGAACTGCATTTAGTATTCCACTCAGCTGATTTGCAAGCATAGGACAAAGAGAAAAAGTTCCTGTCCTCAAAAAGCTTAATCTCTATCAAGGAAAAAAAAACAAACATATATCTCTATACAATATATACAAAAGACACAGGCTTATAGATTTAGAACCAAAAAGAGTCTTAGAGATCATTGATTCCAACTGGAGAAGTTAAATGATCTGTCCAGCTTCATGTAGCTACGGAAGTGGGATCTGGATTTAGATCTCCTTAACTACAAATCCATTCTTATACCATTCATGCTGAACTATATATGGTTTACAAATCCATATTTATACCATTCATATTGAACTCAAGATGATTTTTGAAGACCCTTTAAGACTCAACTCAAGTACCTCTTTCCACAGGAGGTCTTTTTACATTCCTCTACCTGCTAATGCCTTCTCACCCAAAGTTACTTTGTGTCTATTTTTTATATATCTTTCATACACATATATTGTATACATACATGTTTATACACATGTATCTGTATGTGTTGTCTCCTCTGTTAGAATGTAAGCTTCTTGGGAGCAGGCAAAATTATTTCAATTTTATCTTTGTATCCCCAACAATCATTGGCACATAGTAGGTGATTTTTGATTGGTTAACAAGGAATTAGATTGATCAGCAAGAGGGAATTCTGGATTGTGGACGGTGGGGCTTGAATAGTCAATGTTACCACTGGAATTGGACAGTAAGGGGACCTAGGAAGTTTGGGATGGGGAGCACCAATAGAAATAGGAAAACATCCCCACCCCATTGATCTTGACTTCCTTGTGCCTCTAATCTCAAAAGGCTTTCCCTTATCTTTTGCCAAGAACTTAAATGTGTCCCGAAAAGCTCATGTTTGAATCCAAAGAGGATGAGACAAGGAGATAGAGTGGGGGAGGAGGGAGCAAAAAAAAAAAAAAAAAAAAAAGGCAGCAGAAAATGAAGGTTAGATGACACAGTGAAAGTGTTATCAGAAAAGAAAAGGGCAAACTCTAGCTGCCTGAGCCTAGAGTAGTACAAATGAGAAACTTCTATCTTCTGAGTAAATGTAATTAAATAGAGTAATGGGTTACCCAGAGAGAGGGTGGAAAGATTTTGAAGAATGGCAGAGGGATTCTCATTCGAGTGGGATAGTTCTTTTCGAAGGTTAGAGAGGGGGAGCACTTACTCTCTAGGGACAGGACAGCTCATGGTGACAATTGCTTCCTTCTGTTTGCTCTCTCCGCCGATTCCCAGTTTTTTCTCCCTCATTCCCGGGGAAGCTCCCACGGCCAGAGCCGAATCATCCGAAGGGCTTACCCTGAAGACTTCTATACCAAGATGATGGAAGAGTGTTACCAAATATGGGCCCAGCTGGAGAAGGAGTCTGGGACAAAGTTATACAGGTTCGCTGGATTTGGGGGGCAGCTGGGTCTCTCTAACATGAGGGTCTTCTGAAAAGTCCGAGTCTCAGTCTTCTCATCTATGAAATGGGGACAATAACTGTAGGAGCTGCTTTACAGAGTTGTTGTGAGGTTTATCTCATAATGAAATAATCTATAATTTATCTCTATCTCTACCTATAAGGAAATAGCTATAATGTTCTCCTCAGACTTCAGAGCACTATCTATTTATTAAAAAGCAGGGTTGGGGGGCAGCTAGGTGGCGCAATGGATAGAGCACCAGCCTTGAAGTCAGGAGGACCCGAGTTCAAATCTGGTCTCAGACACTTATAACACTTCCTAGCTGTGTGACCCTGGGCAAGTCACTTAACCCCAGCCTCAGAGAAAAAAAAAAAAAAGAAGCAGAGTTGGTGAGGGAATCGAGATCTGGTCTCAAACTCAGGAAGCTTTGAATGCAAACTGTGCCTCCGACTCATACTGGCTATGAGGCTGTGGACAAATCACTGCCTCATGACAACTATCTAAGGTGGTATAAAGTAGAGCAGGGGCTCATCCCCGTGGACAAAGGGAGCTCCTCAGGGGGGCTCCCAGGTCTTGTCCAGGAATAGACAGGCAGACAAAACCGTCCCTTATTATCACCAAGGCCTTTCAGTAGAACTCTAGCTTCTTAACTAATCAAGATGGATGCCTCTGATTTCATTGTAGCTTTTGCTTTCAGCCACCTGCCCTCATCATCCACAACAATATTCCCAACCTACAGAATGAATGCTCCCTAGCCATGGAGAAAATCACATGACAGCAATGCATCCTGATTTAATTAGGATTAGTTAAGCACTCACTGTGCACTTTGCTAGGGATACACACACTGTGCACTTTGCTAGGGATACACACACACACACGTGTGTGTGTGTGTGTGTGTGTGTGTGTGTGTTCCCTTATATTTCCTTATATATGTTGCTGGTGGGCATTTAGCCATGTCTGACTTTTTTGGACCCCATTTGGGGGTTTTCTTGGCAAAGATAGTGAACTGATTTTTGGATATGTATATACACACATACATACATATTTTAATTTTAGTTAGACACACACCTCTCAATATGTTATGTGTATGTGTGAGTATATATTCACACACACACACAATTCTGTGGTTGAAAACTCAGCCATATTTATCAGTCCACTTCTGAGGCGAGGGGGATGGGCTCCCCTAGTGTCTGTCCTTCCCCCGCCACTACGGAGTTCTCAATCTGGGCGGGAGGAGACTGGGCCCATTTTACAGCCTGAACTGTGATCACCCCTTCTCCCCCCTCCCTGAACTCCCCACAAATTGCCGCTGCTCTCCCGACAGGGTGTCGGTTTTCTAATGGTTGGGAAGCCAGAGGTTAGCACGCTGTTGCGAAAACACCATTAACTTAAGAACAAAGCGAAAGCCATTATGCAAATACAGCCAGGGCAGCTAATTACAGATTTATTCCCACCAGAAGCGGCTAATGCGCCCAACACCAAATAAATGGCTCCTTGGTCCATCCTGCTGCTAGAAGTACCGACTAATGGACAGCTCCCTCCCTCCCCTCTTTGTCCATCTGTCCTGAGTACTCTGGGACCTGTCCTAGACCTCAGAGGGTAAACTTCTTCCTGAGAGAAAACAAGGTGAACAAGAAGTCAGGTGGGGAGTGACTGTCCTCAAAGGTCCTTTCACCGAACCAGAAACTCTCAAATTTGATGGGATCTGAGAAGTTGGAGAGACCTCAGAGATATGGAAGCTATATTGAATTCTGGACTTGGAATCATTGAATCCCATCTCTGATGCTTATTAGCAGTGTGATCCTAAGCAAGTCATGGCACCTGCTTGCCTCAGTTTCTCCATCTGTAAAATGGGGATAATAATGGCACCCCAGGGTTGTTGTGAGGATCAGATGTGATACTGGTTGTTAAGTGCCTGGTGGATAATAAGCACCATATTAATGTAGCAGTGTAGTATTAATAATAGCCTTTCAGATTTAGAGCTAGAAGAGACTTCAGTCTAGTTTAGTCTAGTCCAACCCCCCTTTTTTTGAGGGAACTGGGACTCAGAGGGGTTCTGTAACTTGCCTAATGTCACCCAGATTGTTAAAGGCAGAATAAAAATGTGAATCCAAGTCCTCTTTCTGTACTGTAAGTGAAGAGCCCCATTAATGTCAGTTTTGATCAATATTTGTCTAAACCATCACACAAAGGCCTCCCTTGGGAGCAGCCACTCCCACTGTGGCTACCTCCTTGGGAAGTTTCTCCTCTAATTGAGGAAATCATTTTCTTGGACATTTCTCTTCCTGACTCTTTTTTTACTCTCTGGGGATGAACAGAACAAGTCTAATCTTTTTTTACACCATTGTTCTTCAAATCCTGGGAGAGAGCTATCTGGTCTGCCCTGACTCACTAGATGGAGCACCTTCTTTTAATCAACTAACCAATCCCCTTCAGGCATGATTTGAAGCCCCATTTTATACCTGGTGGTCATCCTCAGTGTAGCCTGGTGGGTCAATGTCTTTCCATGTGGGCTCCCAGAAATGAGCTCTAGGAGTGGTCTACATCCAGCTGAGTCTGCTAGATTTATCTGTCACCTTCTGTGGCTTTTGAGTCAACTCTGGCTGGGGTAGGTCCAGGGAGATGGAAGCCAGAGGGAATGAGGTAGGCTCAGAGGAAGTGCTGGGAGAAGGGACTGGAAGGAAGGAAGAAAGACAGGGGAGAGAAAGCAGACGAGGCTCTTCTTGGGTGTTTGGATCAGTCAGGAGATTTTCCCCCAAAGACCCAAATTAACCTGAGAGTCTTTATCTAGAACATCACAGAATTAGAACAAATCTGAAACAGATAGATAAACTGTTCCATTCCCTTGCGTCTGGATAGGATCCTACCTCGACCAAGCCGAGCCAACGCGACATTAACATGCTTTTAAAAAAGACAGTCAGACAGGCAATTTCACAACTACTTTGGATAATTCAGTCCAATGTCTCACAATGCTCAGCGTCAGAAATGGGATGATTTATGTGAAAATGCTTCACAAAAATTTAAAAGCACTAGCCACAGGCCTTCGAATTCCCTGAATTCGTTTCCCAGAGCACCAGTTCTTTCTTAGAATGGATTCAAGGAGATTGCTTCTGGCTCCAGAAATGTTCTTTTACTCTGTCGAAACCTTTTCTGATCACCGAGCCTCATCTTTGGGTCCCTTGTCTCCTGACCTCCTGGACCAGTGAGTTCGGTCAGGCCCCTAGGCTGAAAGATGAGAGGTATTATAATACTGGGGAACAAATATCTGGAGTCAGACCTTTTATTTTTATTGTCCATCTTTTATATTTACAACTTGTGGATAAGGATACGGCTTATGATTTGGTAAATCATAACTTCACTGGGACTTATTTTAATCATCTCTACAACGAGGAGGTTGAACCGGTGGACTCTGGGGTCCCTTCCAAGGTTGGATAGGATCTCGCCTCCACCAACCCGAGCCAATGAGACATTAGCATGCTTTTTAAAAAGACAATCAGATGGACTTATGATCTTATGACCCAAACTCTGCCTCCTATGACCTGTGTGACTTTGGGCAAACCACTTCTCTTTTCTGTATAACAGGAAGGCTTTAATCTCCAAATCCTTGATTCCATATCCCTCACCTGTCCTTAGTAGCTAATTTCCTTTTTTTCCCCTTATTATTTCTACTGCTAACTACTCCACATCTCAAGAGTGGGTTTTCTAGGGTTTATTTACTAAGGGAAAGTGAATACACAAATTAAGAAATAACATTCTATGGTAAGGTAATTAGAGTTATGCATAAAAGAAAAGCTCCAGTTGTGTAACCAGCTCTTTAACTGAATTTTCCCAGGCTAGGTTTGGCCCACTGCCCTTTTTGGGGGGGAGGTGGGGAAGAAGCCTTATATCATTGCAACCAGCTTCCTCTTGGTCCTGAGCTCCCTGGAGAGACTGGTTTCTTCTGATCCTGGAATACCCTCACAAGCCCCAAACAATTTTGAGATTTGTCAATTGGTATAGTCTAGTCCATTTTTTGACTTTTCAGTCAATCAGGAAGCTCCTTATTTAAGAATGTTTGGCCCCCATCTCCACCTAATCTCTCTCTTTCTTACTTTCCCCCTACTGAGACTAAGAAAATGACTAAGCAGATAATGGAGTCCCTTACTGGTCATGTAACATATTTTTCAGGGTCTCCTTTCCCTCATTTGTAAAAAATGAAGGAGTTTGGATCAGATGGCCTCTAATATCTCTTCCAGACCCTAAATATGTGATTTACTTTAGATTCCTGGTGTCGGCAAAATACAATACACTAATAGCTAGCAAAAAAAAAACACATATATATATATGTATATAGCATTTATATAATGCTTTAAAGTACAAATCATCTCATTTTGATGATTTTATCCTCACAACCACCATAGGAGGTAGAGTTGTGCAAACAATGAAGCCTTATTTAAATATTACCTATTATTGCTTCCATTTCACTGATAAGGTCTTATTGGTCTTGACTCCAGATGCAGCATTCTTATCTACTGTACCATTTATCTGCCCCTCGGGTCTAAAGTTCAGGATGAACCCTTCTGTTTCAGTGTTATAAAGATGGCTGTAATTATTAATAGTATCAGGAAGTCCTATCTTATATCTAATTTAAATCCTTCATGCTATAACATCAGGAAACAGAAGCTCCCTGCCCTGGTTATAGATGACTTCCCTGTATGTTGTCCAGGCCTTGAACACTTTTCAGCATTCTTTTCCAGATCCCTTCACCTTTTCTTCATTCGCCATGTTTTCCAAGCTTTTCATTTCTAAATCTTTGTACCTTTCCTCTGACTCCTTACCTCCTCCTCTCAGATCCTCTGCAATGGGGGAGCCCAAAATGGACCGAAGACACCTTCTCAGGATCAGAGAAACTGGGTGGTTGTTGTTCAATTATTTGGCTGTTGTCTGTTATATGCTATATTACTTTTCATGAAGAGTAAGGGGGTTTTCTTGGCAGAGAAACTGGAATAGCTTGCCATTTCCTTTTCCAGCTCATTTTACAGATGGAGAACCTGAGGCAAATGAGGTTACCTAGATAATAAGTATCTGAGACTAGATTTGTGCTAAATTTATAATTCCAGGTCCATATTTTCTCTCCTCTCTCCTCCATAAAATGCAAGGGGTTTGAGGCTGAGGTCTATTTTTTTTTTTGGTCTTTGTATCCCTGATCTGACCTGGCACAAAGATGCTTGATTATTGATTGGTTGACAAATCTCTAAGTAAGTTTAATTCATATTTAAAAGAAATGATTATGCAATGGATAGGGAGTGATAGTTCTAGAATCAGGAAGCCCTGAGTTCCAGAGACTTAGCCGGGGGAGTTTTTTATCCTCTATCTCAGTTTTTTCAAAAGCAAAATGGAAATAGTAACCCTTACTCCCAGGATGTTGTGAGGATTAAAATGCTTAGCATAGTACCTGGTAGCACATGGTAAGGGCTATATAAATCTTTGCTATTATTACTATCATTAAAACACTAAGGTAGTGCCTGCCTCAGTTTCCTCAGTTGTAAAATGGGAATAATATAGTCCCTATCTCTCAGGGTTGTTGTACAAATCAGATAACTGGAAAGGGTTTTTCACACAGTTTTGGGAGACATAGAAAATACTTAATAAGTATTGACTGATTGATTGACCCTTATGAGAGGATTGTTGTTGCTTTTTAAAGTGATCACATAGGAGGCCCTTGATATAAAGGCTTGTTGAATGAATGGGATAAGGGCCGGACCTGTGATTTCCTTAGAAATATTTCCTCTACTAATTCTAATTTTGGCAAGGCCTAGTTCTGGAGCACTGAGAGCTCAAGGGGACTCTCCTGAGCTCACACAGTCAGTGTATGTAGGAGGAGGGCCTAGCTGCCCCTGACTCTTCTCTCTATACCAGGCTTCCTTTCTTTGAGCAAAGGAATGAATATTCTGTTATGATAAAGCTCCCAGAGAATCCTCAGCAGAGGCAGCTCCTCCCTCTGCCTCCACTACCCATATCTGGGTGGAAGCGGGAGATCTACCTTCCTTAAGACACTCTGCCAGGAGTGGAGACACAGGTATGATCAATGCACACCCTGTGATGTGTCCCCAGGCAGCAGAGACAGAGAGAAGAGGCCCCACCTCCCTGTCCTGGGCCCCAGCTCTTGTCAGCCACCCCTCCTTCTCCTTTGAGGCCCACCAGCCTGCTCCTGACCCCAGCTGCCCCTGCTTAGCTGAGATATCAGACAAGATCACAGCCGCAGGCAGTACAGCTGCAGGCAGAACCCAGAGGCCCCCACGGCAGCAGCTGCGGCTTCCTCTGTCTACAGAAGTGTCTGCCTTGTCAGCTGAGTCCCCAGCCCTGAGCAGCCTTTGTTAACTGATACCACCTCATCCCACTGAGCTGGAGACGGAACAGAAGGAACAGGGAGTCTCTCCAGAAACTGGTGACAATGGAGGCGGATTCTGACTCTCCTCCATGAGATCAATAATCAATAATCAATCAATAAACATTTATTAAGTGCCTACTATATACCAGGCACTGTGCCAAGCATCAGTGGTACAAAAAGAGGCAAAGGATATTCCCTGCCTTTAAGGAGCTTACTATCTAATGGGGAAGACAAATACATACAAATCAAGCTTTACACAGGATAAATAGGGAATAATTATCAGAGAGAGCGCTAGAACTAAGAGATAATTCCAAGATCTGGCTGTCCCTCACCCTCAGTTTTATTCATTTCCATAGATTGTAAATGTGCAGATCAAACTGGGGATGAGGATGCAGGGAGATAGAGGCAGGCCTGGGATAGAGGTAATTGGGAGTAGCCTGTGAGTTACCAAAGATATTCTGGGGAGGATGTTCCCAGACATGTCAAATTGCAGGGATTTGTGGTAGATATTAATCCCCACCCCATCCCCAAATGTCTTCCCTATCCACCATCCCCGATCCCTCATTCAGGGCACAGGTTTGAGGGGAACTGGTGTCCGGGACTCCAGGAAGATTGATAAGGATTCTAGCATGAGCGATCTGGAAGGAAGATCGAACCCCTCCATCTTTTCACTGCTTTTCCCTGCTTTCTTCCTGCTACTTCCTGTCCCCAATAAATAGCAAAAGCCTCTGACTCTACCTACTGGCAAAATAAACTGTTCGGGGGAAGTGGGAGGAACAATGCATATATCACCAAAGGATCCAAGTTCAAATTCTAGTTCTACTCTATTACTCATGGGACTTTGGCTAAGGCGCTTACTTTGTGAGGGATTCCCTATCTTCTGGAAAATGAAGCAGTGAAAATTTTGAAGGTTACTTGCCATTCTGACTTTGTATGATCTGGTCGCAGGGGTGCTGTCAATCACTCTCTTGCTCCCTGGTAAGTAGGAAGAAAAGATGGTTTATGTCTCAATGAGGAGAAATAGTAAACCAGGGGGAATCGGAGATGACCTTTCTTCCTCTCCACTCGCCATATTCCCGGTATCAATTAATCAACAACATCATTTATTGTATGTACATGATGAATCTTGGGGGCTTGGATTTTAGACTTGGAAGGAAGCTTAGAGGTCACCAAAATCAATCCCTCATTTTTATGGTTGTTCGGTCACGTCCAAGTTTCTGTGATCCCATTTGGGTTTTCTTGGCAAAGATACTGGTGTGGCCATTTTCTTCTCCAGCTCATGTAGATGAGGAAACTGAGGCAAACTGGGTGAAGTGACTTGCCCAGGGCCATGGAGCAAATAAGTGTCTGAGGTTAGATTTGAACTCAGGTCCTCCTGACTCCAGGGCCAGCACTCTGTATCCCCTGGCTGCCCTATACACATAAGCCTATTCAAGGTAATTTCAGGGAGTCACAAGCAGCAGTGTGGGCTGGGAGAGGGGAGGTCAGTAGAAGCCTAAGATAGGAAGTAGGAATTCTAAGAGGCAGAGGTGAGGAGGTAGCATGGGGAGACAGCCTAGAAAAAGGCATGGGATAGGGGGAGGCAGAATGTGGAATTGCATGGATCAGTTTATGTAAGCAGACCATTTTGGCCGGATGATGAAGAGCAATTCTTGCACAGCCCTGGATCCTCCTCTTCTTGATAACTGTAACTGATCATTCCCCAGTTACCCACAGCAGCCCCTCCCCCAGCAACCTAAGTTTCCTCTTCTCCCGCTTATCCAAAACTCAACAACCGAGAGCTAAGTGGACAAGGAGTTCCAGAAAGCGTGGGGACGAGAAATTAATGCAAAATGGGCAGCCTGTTTATTGGGCTCTAGGAAGGGCCATTAAGAAAATAAGCACTTAAATGATTTTCAATCTGCCTCTGGAAGTCATCTATCTTCATAGTGGAGTGGGTAGAGGTGGGGAGGGGGAAGCTGGGCCTTCTCCGATCCCTGTCTTGATTGACTGATTTCCAATTCTTTAGATATTTCCCACCGGAGTCTCTCACCTATCTCCCATAATGACAAGTCTTTGCATTTCCAGGCAGTGTTTTACATTCATTTCCGATTTGCTCGTAATGGTCAAAAAAAATCTCTCTCCAATCCAAGCTGTCTTCTCCAGCCGTGCACCATTTCCCCCAGGCCAAATAGCTCAGCCGTGATCTACGAAAAATGAGAATTTCCCAAACGCAGCTCCAGAATGGAGGAGCGGCGGGCATCGCCAATTCAGATGGAAAATTTCCCACTGTTAGATCAATAGCTGGGATAAGGAGTAAATGCCACGGGGGCAGAGAGCTGAAGAGGAATGATTACAAATCATCACGATGGCTGCGCCATGGCGTGGGGGGCCATATGATTTCCTCTACCTTTTCATCTGATTTGGGAACTAGAACAATGTCGGGCACTTCATAATTCTATGTATTCCCACCGTTTTGTGGCGAGTTTCTATTTCTGATTCAAGGGAGTCTGACAGAGAGGGTAAAGGTGTAGCCCTGGTATTAGGTATCAATCAATTAATCAATGATCATTTGTTAATCACCTACCACGCGTCAAGCACTGTGCTAGAGTCTAAGCCTACAAAGACAGAAAGGAAATCACCTCTGCTTCCAAGAATTTCTGATCTGTCTTAAAGAATCCAGAAAGATCTGAGTTCAAGGCCTGGATCAGATGCCTGCTAGTGGAGTGACCTGAAGCAACTCATTTGATTCCTTTGGGTCTCAGTTGACTCATCTGCAAAAATGAGAAAGCTAGTTGCACCTCCCCCTCCCCCAGGATTGTCATGTTGTGAGGCGCTTGTGATATACTGAGATAACATATATAAGGCGGCTTGTAAACGCTAAGGCTGCTACATAGATTTGGGGCGTCATTGAAAACAGCCTAGCTTGGGAAGCAGAGCATGGGCTTTGGAGTTAGAGAAGCTGGGGGAGAATATTTATACACATACATATACATGTGTATTATATAGGTATATATATATATATATGTATATATATATATATATATATATATATATGAATATATATATATATATATGTATACACGTGCATCATATGTATGTGTGTATATATATAGGTATACACGTGTATCATTTGTGTGTATATATATGTATTATATGGATTCTCCATATTCAAATGTATACACACACACACACACACACACACACACACACACACACACACATTTTTAAGACCAGGATTCATAGCCCTGTTTGACCACTTAATACTTACTTGAAAGCAAGTCACTTCCCCTCTCCAGTCCTGTTTCCTTAGCGGTGAGGGAGGGGTATGACTAGATGTCCTGTAAGGTCCCTCATAGTTATAATCTTATTAGAGCCAACCTCATACTCCTTGCTAAGAGCCCAAGAGAAGAGTCATGTCTTTCTCTAACTGGCCAAGCTCTCTCTTCCCAATCTGGATTAGGATGCAGAGGTTTTGTACACCGACTCTAGCATGAAGGGTCTAAGTCAGATGCAGGACTCCTTAGCAATCCCCAAAGAACACGAGGGGCAGATGGAAGCCAGAAAGGAGTAAAGATGCCTTGCTAGTTGGCTTTGCTGACCAGCATCATGGACTTAGGACTGGGAGGAACCTCAAAGGTCACTTTTGTCTAACTCCTTTATAGTCCTGGAAGCTCTAGATCCTATGTAATCTCTCGGGGTCTCAGTTTCCCCTCTTGTAAAATGAGAGGTTTATGTAGATTGTTTCTGAGGTCCATTCCAGCTCTAAACATATGTTCCCAGAATCCTAGGGCATCTATTCACACTCTTCACTCTATTGAGGAGAAAATGGAGACCTGGATAGTTAAGCAATCTGCCTGAGATCCCAGAAGTGACCAGGGGGATTTTGCTGATGAGGACCAACTTGAAGGAAGCATTCCACCTTGGGGTCACACATAGGAAGAGCTCATTTTTTTCTTTGTTACGGCTGCTATTTTCCCTCCAATGAGCTTTTAAGGTGCACATAAAAGCTTTCTGTCTCCCTCCTGTCAGTGGTGAATGCCAGGGAGGCGGGGGCCATGGCAAATGAATTGGGCACACTGCGAAGCTCTGTGTACGACACCAGCCCCAGGGTCCCCGCTGTGTTCCTCCCCCTCCCTTGCCCTTCCCCATCTTCCCTTTAATCCCCCTGACCAGATAATGTGGGATTTGGAAGCATGTAATATCCGTGAGACTCCATTATAGGCTATTACCAGCTTTGTGCTATGTACCTGGTGGATGTGCCAAGCTGACAGTGGTCACCAAGGCTGCTGGAACTGAGGGGTGTTGGGGGAGGATCCCCCTCCCTCACTGCTGTTTCCCCTTGTTCCTCCCAACCCCCTGTAGTTCCAGCTCCTTCTCCGACCAAGAAACAATGCTGGAGAGAGGAAAACTGCTGGAGATTAAGAATCTGACAGACTGGGAAGCTGTGGAAACAGAGAAAGATCCAGGAGAAATGACAATAGAAATCCTAAGCTGTGAATTGTCGGAGCTGGAGGGAAACAAAGAGCTTCTGGTCTGACCCTCTCATTTTACAGGATAGGAAACTGAGGTCCAGAGAGGAAAAATAAAAGGGTCAGACAAGAAGAGAGCCCAGTTCTCTTGACGCCTAGGTCATTCCTTGTACCCTTTCTGTTATGGACCACAATACCTCCCAGCCACACAGAGAGAAGGATCTAGAGATGAAACCCATGAACAACAAAAGACAGATGTGTAAACAAGGGGGGCACATAATGGGACCCAGAGGCGGAAAGAGAAGGATGCAGAGACAGAAAGACAAATGGAGAGAAATACAAGAAGACAGACAAACCCAGGGAAAAACAGGAAGAAACAGAGACAGAGAGAGGGAGAGAGGCAGATAGAGAGAGAGGGAGAGAAAAGAAAGAAGAGACAGAGAAGAGAGAGAAAGAGAATAACTGAGAAAGGGAGGGAAAAAGAGAGATGGAGGGAGGGAGAAAGGGAGGGGAATAGAGGGAGGAGGGAAAGAAGAAAAAAAGGAAAGAAGGAGAGAGAGAGGAAGGGACAAAAAAGGAGAGAGAGGGAAGGAGAAAGGAAGGGAGGGAGGGAGGGAGAGAGAACTATAGAGACAGAAAGAAGGGAGGGGAAGAAAAAAAAGATTAAGCTAAGTGAGAAAGGTAAGACAAAAGTGAAGAAAAGGAAGGATGAGTAATATGTTGGCCTGCACCTGATATATTACACTAGCCTTGAGGCCAGTGAATTAATTTCTCAGACTAGTCAGTGGAAAGAGCATTGCATTTGGCTTCAAGGCACCTCAGATTAAATTCTGGTTCTGTGTGACTTTGCGGAAGTCATTGTCTCCTCTAGCAAATGAAAGGGTTGTGGTAAATGTCTTCTGAATGTCCCTTCCTCCTCTAACTTTAGGCTCCTGTGAACCCACCCTTGTCCAAATGTCTTTCTTCCCCCAGACAGGCAGGATTACTCATGCTGGGAAGGAAGGAAGATGCAGATCTTCGTGTCATTCAGGACAACTTGTCTAAGCATGGCGTGGAACACAAGCGTTTCAACACAGAAGAGCTAAAAAGATATTTTCCAAATATTCACTTGTCCAGAGGAGAAGTGGGAATCTGGGAGTTGTCTGGGGGTGTCCTGTTTGCTGACAAGGCCCTGAGAGTCCTGCAGGTGATATAAGATTAGAGTGGTGGATGGGACAAGGGAAAGGGAAGGGAGTGAGGGGAAGGTTGGGAGGGCCAGGGAGAGCAAACACCCTCTTAGACCCAGCTTTCCATGGGAGAGGACAATGAATTAGGGGGGACAATTGGCTACTGATTGGCTTCCATGGAGGAGAACTACTATTACCAAGGCCCAAGACCATTCCTTTTGAATGTGGGTACTGGGGTGACTGGATGATGCAAGGGACATGCTTTTCAATGGTACCCCATAGACACAGCAGGAGGATTTGTGATTCGGGGCTCTCTTTTCTGTCCAGCATACAACTGTTTCTCATACCCCTTGGTTTATCTATTGGGATGAGCATCTTGTATTAGAAAGACCACTATATTTAGAGTAAGATGAACTGGGTTCCACTTCTGTATTCACCATTTTCAATCTATATCACTGGGCAAATCATCTGTTAGATGTAGAGGGTTAGATCAGATCAAGTTCTTAACCCAGGATCCTGGAACTTGGTTATTTAAGATAGATAGATAGATAGATAGATAGATAGATAGATAGATAGATAGAGAGATAGATAGATGGATGGATGATGGGTGGATGTGTGAATGGAGAAAAATATAGTAATATTTCAATAGAATTGGTTTCCTTTGTAATACCCATGTATTTTATTTTATGCATTTGAAAACAGTATTGTGAGAAGGGAATGACTAGCTTTATCAGATTACCAAAGGAGGTCTTTCTAAGACTGTTTCTAGGCTCTCAATCTATGATTTTTTTTCTTTTCCCTCTACTCCTTCCCATTTCTCCCCTTTTTAGGATTTAATCAGACAGCTAGGAGGCGTGATCCATGATGGGGAGAAAGTAGTAGAGATAAAACCTGGGTTCCCAGTTACCGTGACAACCACCATCAGGACCTATCAAGCCAAAAGCTTGATAATTACAGCGGGTCCTTGGACTAACCAGCTTCTCCTCCCCCTGGGAATACAACTGCCTCTGCAGGTAAATAGGGACAGCCCAATATGACTGGGGTGGTGGGGAGTGAAGAAGAGATGGAAGGTAAGAAAACAGGGATGCCGACTTTGGCATGGATACCCAGGGACCCAAGATGTCAATCAGTAAGTGCACAAGCATTTATTAAGCATTTGCTCTGTGTCAGGCCCTGTAAGGGAAATTGCTAGAGATAAAAAGAAGATGCAAAAAGGGTCCCTCATGGGGCTTATAATTCAACAGAATACACAACATGCATATATATTAACACAGAGAGACCACAGTTACCCCTTCCACATCATGGAATTAAGAGTGTGATGCCCCTGAGATCTGGAAAAATTGGGTAAAATTTTCTGGAGCTCCCTTTGTATCAGAGAAGTTGACTTCTTTCTTTTATGAGATGTTTACAGTACATTATTGTAAAGTTTGAGTTAAATATTTGGTCATATTTTAACTTTAAAGAAGAAATTGTGTATGTATATGGTATTATAAAATAAAATAAGCTGATATTATACACATTTGTATGTGTTTCTGAATTTCTAACCTTTTTCTGTGGCATCAGTGGGTTCTGCAAAACTCCAAAATTCCTATTCTGTTTTTTATGCTGACCCACAATGTATCAAAACCTTGATAAGGGAACAGCTAAGAGGTGCAGTGGATAGAGCACCAGCCCTGAAATCAGGAGGACCTGAGTTCAAATGTGACCTCAGACAATTAACACTTCCTAGCTGTGTGACCCTGGGCAAGTCACTTAACCCCAATTGTCTCAGAGAAAACAAAACAAAACAAAAAAACCTTCATGAGGAACGTGGAGATGTGGAAGAGATAACTATAACTATAAAAGAATATTGGAAGGGAGGGCACCAGCAAATGGGGAGATTGAAAAAGGTTTTGTGTTATTATTGTTTTTTAATTGATAACTTTCAATAGGATTGGTTTCTTTCATAACCTTATTTATTTTATATTATCCATTTAAGAACATTATGGTGGGATTCTAATTCCCATATTGGAAATAATAAGTAGAAGGTAGACAGACAACAGGGTCATACCTTCCTGAAAAAAGTCACAAAGTATCCTTAAATCTTTCCCAATATTTGAACCATAGGGTTCACCAGACTGTCTGCCTAAGGGATCCAGGATACAAAGTCGAGCATCCCTGATGTAGAAGGGCATGCTCGAGCTGGTTTTTGAAGGAAACCAGGGGTTCTGAGAGGAGAAGGTGAGGAGAAATAGTGTTCTAGGTAGGGGTGATGGTCAGTGTACTTTGATAGTAAATGAATAAGCCATCTGTAATTGAGCTGATTTGTTGTGGAAAATTTCAGGGGAAAGAGGGAAGAGAATTACTCAAGACAGAGGTTGCTATTTGCACCAGTGAAACACTTAAGTAAATAATTCATTCTGACTCCACAAGCATTTTACTTTTTATGCAAACAAAAGTATAGTAAAGAGTCCAGAAGTCAGGTCCCATCTGGAAGAGGCTTGTCACCCCATCTTTGTGTTTCCATGTTCTCTCTCTCCCTGGAGCAGCTGCTTGAGATTTTCCCTCTTTGTCCACCATCTCTCCCTTTCCCCATCTCTATCTTAGACCCTTCGGATCAATGTGTGTTATTGGAAAGAAAAGGTTCCTGGGAGCTTTGGAGAGAACTTTCCCTGCTTTCTGGGGTCATTCCCAGATGTGGCTCCCCACCATATCTATGGCCTTCCCGCTAGAGAATACCCAGGACTGGTGAAGGTGAGTACGATGATTCCGATAAGACTTCATCCAATGCTTTCCTTTTCCATGCTAACCCAACCCCCACACTCATGAGCAGTAGCAACAGACCACCTCATTACCCACAGAAGCCATGTCTGCCTATCCTGGGGCTTGATGACTAGGACATTCTCTCCGAGAGCCTTGAAGGACTGGGCATGGCTCCAAACACGGGGCGGCCATAAGGATGGGCATCTGGATGTTTCCCTCTGGCAGCGAGGAGAAGGACTCATAAGTCCTGGACTCATAAATATCATATCTATGTATGAATCATGTCGTGTCCTGTCATATAAAAAAGAATCATAGGAAGGGACCTTGGAAGTCATTAACTCCAACATTGATTTGAGAGAGGAGAAAAGAGAGGTACAGAGCAGTCACTGGTTTGCCCAAAATGGGCAAAAATGGGATTTGAATTCAAGTTTTCCAGTGTCCTGTGAGCTATTCCATGCATAGCCCGGTTCCGTGGAACTTAGAGCTAAAAGCAACTTAATTTAGCTCTTTGTGCAATTTTTTTTGTTTTGTTTTGTTTTGTTTTGTTTTTCTTCCCAGATTATTTTTACCTTCCGAATATAATTCTTCCTTTGCAACAACAACAACAACAAAATTCGGTTCTGCACATATATATTGTACCTAGGATATACTATAACATATTTAATATGTATGGGAATGCCTGCCATCTAGGGGAGGGGGTGGAGGGAAGGAGGGGAAAAATTCGGAACAGAAGGGAGTACAAGGGATAATGTTGTAAAAAAAAAAATTATCTACGCATATGTACTGTCAAAAAATGTTAAAATTATAAAATTAATTTTAAAAATTAATTAATTTAGCTCTTTGTTGCAATTCAAAGAATCTCAGTGGCAGAGGGCAGGGAACCTGGGTTCAAATCTCCTTACTCCCTCCGGGATCTGAGACAAGTGTCTTTGATTGTAAAACGAGGGGGCGAGGCTAGATGATCTTCTAGCTCTAAATTATGAAACCTCTAAGGTCCCGTTCAACTTTAAACATTCTTTGATGCCTCTCATTTTCCTGAGGTGGACATGGAGGCTCAGAGAGATTAAGTACCTTGTACAGGATCACATGGATAGAAAGTCGAGGAGGTGGGATTAGAACTCAGGTCTTTTGATGGTAGGTCCAGCTGTCTTCCCACTATGCCTCCTTGCTTCTGCAGTATTGCCATTGTGCTGTGTGTGTGTGTGTGTGTGTGTGTGTGTGTGTGTGTGTGTGAGAGAGAGAGAGAGAGAGAGAGAGAGACAGAGAGAGAGAGAGAGAGACAGAGAGAGACAGAGAGAGACAGAGACAGAGAGACAGAGAGAGACAGAGAGACAGAGACAGAGAAATACAGACAGACAGACAGAGGGGGAGGGAAGGAGGGAGGGAAAGAGAGATAGAGAGACAGAGACACACAGATTGTATTGTGAGACTGTGTGAGTATATACGTATGTATATGTTTGTGTGTGTGTGTGTGTGTGTGTGTGTGTGTGTGTGTGTGTGTGCTTGCTTGCTTTCCCCCCTGCCTAGGTTGGGGCAGCTCCAGCCCCTTCATCTGGGTGGGGTCTGCTTGGGAGGTGGACCCTGTTCCCTGAAGCCGGTTGTGATTGGGTACCAGGTCTGTTATCACCATGGTAACAAAGCCGACCCAGACGAGCGGGACTGCCCCTCAGCCTCTCCAGCCCTAGCAGATGTCCAGCTCCTCCGCAGCTTTGTGAGCGATTACCTCCCCGGCCTGCAGCCCGAGCCCTCCATAATGGAACGCTGCATGTACACGGTAAGGGGCCTGCCAGGGCCCCGTCGGGCCCCTGGAGTCCGGCTCCGCTGACCCCGTTTAGCCCCCGACATCTGACAGTGACTGAATCCTGTGCTTTGCTTTCCGGGGGGGAGGCGTGCGGGGGCTGCTTGCTGTCCGTCATTACCGAGGCGGCCCGGGCCCGCCGGCCCCTTCCAGCATGCTCCCGAGCTCCCGTCCAGGATTGATTGGGAAGCTGCCCGGCTGGGCATGTCTTAGGAACATGGAGCGGTGACAGCTGTCGCCGGAGCCGGAGGCGTCTCCATTAGTTAGCTGATGAGCATTTACGGTGCACCTACTGTGTACAGAGTCTTATATTAGAATACAGACAGATGGGCACACAGGGAAGATTGGCCGAGTCAGGAGATGCCGGGGATAAGAGTGCCCGAGGTTGCCCGAAACGTTCTCCTCCAGAAAATAACCTAGCCCAGGCCCAGTCCCTGCAGAACCAAATGCCACGTTTCCCTCCATCACCACGTGGCCCGTAATGAGTCCCCAGCATTTAGCCCGTATGTTGTGACTCCCGCAGAACAGCCCAGACGAGAATTTCATTTTGGATCGGCACCCCAAACACAACAACATCATCATTGGGGCCGGCTTCTCAGGTGAGGACGAGGGGAGGAGGAGGAGAAAGGCTTGTTGTGCTTTGGGAGGGTGTCTGCAGCCTTCCCCAGGGCCTTGAATGGGAAATCGGGGTCTGCGGCTGCAGCGGGCTCGAAAAACTCTCTCTCAGCTCCGGGGAATGGGAGAAGCAGGGAGTCTCCATGATTGCTCCAGAGAGCAATCTCTGGCTCTGTGGGGGAGGGAAAGAGCAGGGTAGCTGTTCATCTAGGGGGCAGAAGTCTGTATTCCCAAGGAACCTGGGTTTCTGAAAAGCTCTTTTTTCCTTTCCCTAGGACACAGCTTCAAACTATCGCCTGTGGTGGGGAAGATTCTATATGAGCTGAGTACCGAGTCCACTCCCTCTTATGATCTGACTCCATTCCAAATTCGCCGCTTCCAGCCCCTGAACAAAGCATCTCTGTAAAGCCCCGCTTAGCATCCTCTGCTTAGCACAGGGCCTAGCACATAGTAGGTGCTTAATAAATGTTTGTTAATGGATTGAATAGTTGAAAACTCACTGATTAAAGGGAGGAACATCATCCACATTTCATATTTTTATGATTGATTCAGACTCACTCATTCCCTCTGCATGACTGCTGAATCCTGCCACCAAAAGTAGACATCTGAACTACTTTTAGTGGCAGGATTCAGTAGTCATCTAGAGGAACTAGAAGGAAGAGACTTAAAGATCAATTTTCCAAAATGGTGGTGGGCAGGCTCAGAAGCCCAAAGGAGTGAAAAGAATTTTGTTCTCTGCTCCTCTTTAAGAACAGGGGAAACCCTCCAAAAGCAGGACTGATTTTGATTCAGATTTCCTGGAGAAGAGGAATGGGGTATAAGTAAGGTTCCTTCGGGTTTGGGGCTGTATTCTTTTTGCCTTTGTAATCCTAGTTCACACACATAAGGAGCATAATAAATGCTTAGTAGTTTATGGATACATATTTTGTGTTTACTTTTTTGTGTTTTGCTGTTTCCCTCATTATAATGTAAGATCCTTAAGGGCCAGAATTGTTTACTTTTTGCCCAGCATATAAAAAGAGCATAATAAATGCTTATTGACATTGCCTAATCTGTAGAAGTAATAGTTTTCAGATTGTTCATTTTCTGAAGATGTGGAATTAATTCCCAGCTCTCCCATTTATTGGCTGTCTAGCTTTGGATAAGTCACTGAGGCCCACCTCTGAGCCTCAGTTTCCCCTTTGTAAGATGCTGGTCAGATTCTATGATCTTTTACCTGAATCCCATCCTCTACCCCAACTCTGAACCACACAAAAGATCAAGACCAAGGCTCGACGTGTGTTTAATTACATTTAAGTCTGTTGTCGGATTTATTCTTCATGTTATCTAATTTCTATTAAGCTCCAGTTGTTAGCATTTCAGCACCCCCCCACACCCCTCACTCTCCCCCAGCTTTCTATTTCCTCATTTAGGTATATTGTCAGGTGCTTATGGAGATGGAGCTGTGATACTGGAGAGAGATGCACTCACTTAGAAACTTTGTTCAATGTTTGAATGTTAAATGTGCCATTTTATTATCATTAGGATCGTTCCCATTTAGTGAAACCGCGTGAGCTCGGAGCTGGACGTACCTTGTGCTAATTGCTTTGGAAGAGAGGAAGGTCTTATCCACCCCAACTAAGATGGAAGGAATGTGGGAAAGGTGTTGTAAATGAGAAGGCCATAGCTATTATATATATAGGCTAGATATAGATATATATGTAAATATATTATATATTATATAGAAAGCTAGATACCCCCAGATACAGACCCTCTAGGAGTTTCTTAGTGGGGCAGCTAGGTGGTGCAGTGGAGAGAGTGCTGAATCTGGAGTCAAGAAGACCTGAATTCAAATCCAGTTTCACACACTAGCTGTGTAACCCTGGGTAAATCAAGTCATTTTACTCAGTTTCCTCATCTGTAAAATGAAGGACATGAAAAACAATTGCAGTATTTTTGCCAAGAAAACCCCAACTGAAGTCACTAAAAGTCAAACATGACTGAAACGATTGTTCAGCAACAAGGATTCTCTAGTTAGGGCCAATTAGAGAGAGAAGTCAGGATACACTAAGGAGAGAACAGGAGTGATAGGAATCACTGTGGAAAGGGCATCATACAGTCAGGATCACAGATATGGAGTTGGAAGAGGCCTAGAGGATTTCTAGTGCAAACCCATTCATTTTACAAATGAGGAAACTGAGACCCAGAGAGGTCATATACCACCCAGTAAAGGGAAAGAGATGAGATCTGGACCCAGGAGCTCTGACTTTGAGTCCAGAGCTCTCTCCATCAGACCATGCAGCTCAATGATCAATGGTTCATTAAATGAGATAACATATATAAAGTCCATTGCAAATCTTAACGTGCTAGCAAGGTAATAGATTTAGAGCTGGGAAGGGCCTTAGGGGACAACTAGTCCCCTTAATTTTACTGAGGAGGAAACCAAATCTTAGAGAAGTGATATAATGTGCCTCATGGCACATGGGCAATGAGTGCTAAAGGTAGCTTCTGAGCATAGGTCCTCCAGCTTCTAATTCAGTGCACTCTGTGATACTATGACAAGGAAACTAGTTTCTGAAATTGAGCCAATGGGGAACAAAAAGGAGAGGGAGTTTATTTTATTGTTCTTGGGTCTACAACTTGAATTCCCAGAGCCTAAGAAAGATTGTAAGCTGGTACTGATTTTCTCAGTGGGTCAAAATGCAGCCTGTCCTGCCCATAATAATGAGTTTCTTTCCCCTTCATCAGCTTAGCTGGTTACCACCCTCCTCCCCCAGCCAGCTGCAGTTCTCCTTCCATAATACTTAAAGGTTTTTCAAAGCACTTTTCATACATTATCTCATTCAAACCTCACAGCAATGCTGTGAGGTAGGTACAACAGGAATTCTGATCCCCCATTTTACAGATGGGGGCTTTTCAAATTTACAGGTCAAGGGTAACTTGGCCATGGTCATATAAATTCTTAACTTCCAGTATTTGAGATTTGGAGCAAACACTTCCTGAACAAAGACCAGAAGTATTCACCCTCCCCCATTATATTGTGAGCTCCTTGAGGGCAGAAACTGCCTTTTCTTTCTTTTTGTGTCCCCATCTTAGTATAGCGTAGGTGCTTAATAAATGTTGACCCCCAGCTGAGCACATTATAAGTGCTTAATAGATATTTATGGACTGACCCCCTGGTTTGACTCATTATAAATGCCTAATAAATGTTTATTGAGTCACTGACTCTGCCTTGATGCCATCCAACTGTGAAGTCACTTCTTTGTATTAATTTCACTTAGTCACAGAATCACTGAGTTGGAAAGAACCTTAGTCATCATTAACTCCAACTCCTACCAAAAAGAATCTCCTAAATGGTCATTTAATTTCTGCTTGAAGATCTCCAAAGAAGGGGAACCCTCTGCCTCCCAAGATAGCCCCTCCTACTTTTGGGCACCTCTGATTGTGGGAAATTTTCCCAGACATTAATACTAAGTTTACCTCTTGGCAACTTCTATTCATTGTTTCAAGTTTTAGATTTGTTTCTCACACGATTGACTTTCAAATAACTTGAAGATAGCTAGTATCTTCTCTAGGGAAAACATCCTCCACTTTTAGGTTCATAGGTTAAACACCTGTAAGGGAACATAAGGATAATTTCATTCAAGTCTCTCATTTTGTGGTTGGGTAAACTGAGGTTAAATAATTTGCTTAAAGTCACATAGGTGATACAATTGGGATTTAAACATTGACTCTGACTCCAAATTCAATGATCTTTCCAGCAAATATGCCTTTTCAATCTATCCAGATAATCCATAATGCCATGGACTACAGTCCCTTTCTCAAGTCCTCACTTCTAGGATCATAAACATTTCTCTAGGGCTGTTCCATGCCTATTTCTGCCAGTAGCTGTAAAAGTCTGTTCTCATCCAATATGGTGATGAAGTCTTAAGGGAGGCATTGAAGTCTGATGCCTTCCCCACTGGGGAGCCTTTTTTGGTTCACTCTCATTTTTCTAGGGGTTCCGAGCCAGATTTCTTTGTATTCACCAGGGCATATGGAGGAAAGGAAAGAATGAACTGGTCAGAGGTGGGAAGGAGAACAAGAGGAGGTCTGGCTACATAGGAAGCCAGTATCTCTCTTCCCTCTCCATCAACTTAGCTGGGTGCCATCCTCCTCCCCCAGCCAGCTGCAGCTCCTTACTCACTGTATTACTCAACTCTTCGGTGTCAGCTATGGGAGGAGACCAGCGACTAGAAGAACTTAGGGGAGGACAAGAGGTGGAAATATACCAAAGATTTTCCCTTGGTGAAGGGAAAGGGAAGGGGGTTGGGGGAAGATATTTCCTACATAGACAGTGCCAGGAAATACTGATGCCCTTTAAGAATGGGGAATTACAGATAGCGGAAAGTGGGCAGAATATAGATTCAGAATAATAATAGTGAGCATTTATTCAGCACTTTAAAGGTTTTCAAAGCATTTTACATATGTTACCTATTTAATTCTCACAACAACTCTGAAAGATAGGTGCTATTATTATTCCCATTTTATAGATGAGAAAACTGAAGCACAAAAAAGGTTTAAAAGTGACTAGTTCCAGTAAAAAGAACCTGAATGCAAAGAGGAATATCATGGAATCATGTTAAAGGCTCGTTCCAATCCCTGCTTTGTGACCTGAACTCTATATAGCAATATTTTTCCCAGTGAACAATTTTCTCTGTATCCAGACTTGTTAAAAAAATATGTCTTATTCTGCATCTTGAGTCCATTCCTTCCCTGTCAAGAGGTAGCAGATTTTACCATCTGTCTACTGTCACGAGTGTCCACTGCATTGATTAGCACTCTTTAAGTCTTTCAAACTTTTTTTTGTTTTTGCAATGTTGGTGTATAAATTATTCTTCTACTTATGCAAAAAAAAATAAAAGTGACAAATTTAGTGTTAGAGAGCTAGTGAGTATCTGAGGCAAGATTCAAACTCAGTTCTTCCTGATTCCGAGTCCCAGCACTCTACTCACTGTGTCACCTCGGTGACTCTTAAGACATGGATTAGAATCCTGCCTCTTCCACTTCCTGGTTTTGAGATCATTATTATTATTTTTTTAAAGGCAAACCATTTAACCTCTTGGGGATTCATATCCTTAAATGGAAAATGATGGTTTTAGGCTAGATGGTCTCTAAGGTCTTTTCCAATTCTACATCTATATAGTCTTATGATCCTATGAGAATGAGTCTGGGCTCATGCCAGCTTGCCTGAAAGCAGCAGGAGTGTCTCAGATTGATGGATGGAAGTGGGGGGAAAACAAACTATATCATTACTGATGACCTCAAGGACCAAATAGCCTAGACTTGGGGATACCAAAAATCTTAAAATCGGTTCAATTCAATCATCATTTTAAAAGTCCTTAATTATGGACTAGGCACTATGCTGGGCCCTGGGAATAAGTGCAGCCGCTGTCCTCAGGGAGTTTACATTTGACTGGAACTCATTCTTAGGGAAGGAAGAAAATCCATGATGAGGAAAGAGTGAGATAGTAAGTTGAGAATAGATGAGAATTTCATAAATTTAGAGTTAGAAGATACCTTAGGGATCACTTAGGTCAACTCTTCAATGTGGAGATGAGCAAAATGAGGATCAGAAAGATTAGGTGGCCAGCCAGAAGTCATATAGTCTGCAAAGGTCCAAGGTGGGAAGTGGTCTTTCCTCCTGGGCAATGGTATGCTCAGGATCACACAGCTAATAGCTATCTGAGGATTCAAAGTGATATGGGGAGAAAGACTAGAGTAGAGGCCTCAGGGGAGCTGGACTGGAAGATGGGGGAGATTGAAGCCCAAAGGGAATTTTGTTTAGGGTTTGCTAAAATGAGATGGGGATGGGAAGCTCCAACCAGTTTCTGAGCAGCATCAATCACCTCACTATCCACCAGGTCCTATACTCCTCAAAGGCCATGGAATAAAAATAAGCAGGTCGGCCTAGGGGAACATAGGCAAGGGCAGCTGGGGTCTGCATGGGCTGCAGGGGAGAGATAACAGTGGTGAGGAGAGAGAGAGAGAGTCGGGTACAGTTGCCAACCAGATTAAGAGAGAGCCAAGAGCTGCTAAAAATACATTTAGGGAATGGAGGATAGAGAGCTAGGCAAAAAATAGAAAGAAAAGCAGGGAGAATCAATGGAATCTCAACTCTGACCTGATTCCTCATGTCTCTCTCGGGAACTGAGAAAGTGGGATAGAGGGGAGGAGAGGAAAGCCAGCCAGGGAGCTTGGTGTGGAATAAGGGGGAGTTAGGGGCAAAGGAACAAGTCCAGAGACTTAGGGATATATATTTACATATAAGCTCCTAATCATTACACGGAGGAGAAAAGGTTGGTATTTGTGGATTTAATACCAATCAGGTAAAGCTTGGGGTCCCCATTTGAGCAAAACAGTTTAAGAAAGCTGAGGAGCCTTGGAAAAAGGGTCAAAGACTAAGTTAGATTCAGAGAGAGAACTGGGATTAATCTGGGGAAGAAAAAGGCTAAGGAATGACTTAATAAGAGTCTTTTAATTCTCTGAAGGGGTGATTAAAGAAAGCACAGGCACCATTGAGTCTTATGAAAGATTTTATCAAGAATAATAGGTTTTCCTATATAGGGCCAATGACTGGACATACACTCTGGGGAGGTCAAAGGCAGAAAGAAAGGTTACATAAAATAAATATTCACAGCAGCCCTTTGGTACCCAAACACTGCTAACAAAGTAGGCGGCCTATAAACTGGGAATGTTGTAAACATTCTGTTTACAGGGCTGTAAACCAGACCTTTTTTATCTTGCAGTCTGTCGACTTAAAAAATAAACATTTTGATCATTGCATTTCAATATAACTGGTTCCATTTGTGATATTATGTATTTTATGTTATACATTTAAAACATGATTCTGGGAAGGGGTTCATATCAGCAGATTTTCAAAGGGCTCCATGACATGAAAGAAGCAGAGAAGCCCTAGGCTAAACAAACTGTGACTTAGCAATGTCACAGACTATTATTGCTCCATAAGAAGGTGGCTAGATGCTGCTGTGGATAGAGCACTGGACCTGAAGTCAGGAGCACCTGAGTTCAAATCCATGCTTAGATATTTAACACTTACTAGCTTTGTGACCCTAAGCAAGTCACTTAACCCCAATTGCTGCACCTATTGTATATATATATATATATATATATATATATATATATATATATATATATATATATATATATATATATATATATATTTGGTAGTATATATGTAGTTAATCATATATTTATATATATATGGTAGCATATATGAAGTTTTTATATATATATTTGGTAGTTAATCATATATTCATATATATATATGGTAGTATGTAGTTATATATACATATAAATATATATATATATTTGGTAGTATATATGTAGTTATATATATATGGTAGTATATATAGTTTTATATATATATGATAGTATATATGTAGTTTTATATATATATTTGGTAGTATATATATTGTTTTATATATATATGGTAGTATATATGTAGTTTTATATATATACCAAGATTTCAGAGAACCATGGCAATAGTGTATGAAATGGAAGCAAAGAACTGAGTTCAAAATTTGCCTCTAAGTCACTTCACTTTTCTAAGCTTCCATTTCCTGACTGTCAATCAGTGTGAATAACATGGTAACGTATTTAAATTTGAGCTATTTAAAGTTATAATTGTGTATAAAATATGGAAATTGCTTCCAGACCAATGGAAATATGCCATATAGGTTTAAATAATACAATGATTTCTAGGGATTCATTTGCATAAATTGGAATCCTAGAAGTAGCTGTGAAGCATCAATATAACCCTAATTTGGGGGGGAAAAAGTTTTGATTTACCACAAGAAGCATTTAAATTAAACACCAGAAAGAGCCTTCCATTTATTAGTCAATCAGTCAACACACATTTATTAAGTTTTTAACAAGTGCCAGTCACTATGCTAACACCGGTGAGATAAATAAAAGTAGAAAAGCAGTATCTCTCCTCAAGAAGCTTATATTTTAATGGAGACCTTATAAAAGGAAGCTGAAAGGGGAGAAAAGAGAAAGTACTCCTAGGAGAGTTGATGAAGAAATCCTGAGGAATGCAGCCTGATGGGAAATTTCAGATGGCTAGCTTGGGTGCCCTCTTGAAATGGCTCTAAGAGGAATTCTCCAGTCTGCCACCTGAGGGAGGGATCCTAGAAGTTGAGGGTATTTCTGAAGTGTGAGTTTGTGAGTTCCAAAGCTGGAGTGCTCATTCAGGTTGAAAAGGTTTCTGGAGCACGATGAAGTTGAGTGTATGTAGCCTGATATGAAATGAAGATGTTTGTGATATTAAAATTGACAATATCTTTCTTTAGAAATCTATTTTTTTTTGTCTTTGTAGAGATATAAATATATAGATGTTGGAGACAAACTCTCCTAGGAGTACTTTCTCCCTTCTCCCCTTTCAGCTTCCTTTTATAAGGTCTCCATTAAAATATAAGCTTCTTGAGGACAGATACTGCTTTTCTACTTTTATTTATATCACTGGTGTTAGCATAGTGACTGGCACTTGTTGAGAACTTAATAATATCCAGCACACAGTAGGTATTTAATAAATGCTTGTGGGTTGGTTGATTGGTTGAGATCAAAAGAATAGGAAAAGTCTAGCTAGCTGGGGTTAGATATGAGACAAGGAGTTGGCAAACAAAAACAATGGAAGGTACAAGCCAGAAAGAGTCTGGGATAGAACCTCCCCTCAGCATTTTTAGGCTCCCCGACTTAATGATGTGGGTTTTCCCTGAACCAACAAAGACTGAAAGCTCCTTACATATTACTAGGTGCTTTTAAAGAGCGTCCCCCCACAGTTAGCCTGATCCTTAGAAGGCTTACAGGATTAAGGACACAGAGCTGAAAGGGACTTAGAGGTTACCTGGTTCAACCCTTTCATTTTGGAGATGAGAAAGCTCGGGCTCAGAATAATAAAGTGACTTTTCCAAGATCATACAGGACAGGAATTTGATTTCGGGTCCTGTGCCTCCATTCTTCCCGTTCTACCATCCTGCCTCCTTCCTTAGCTTTAGTTAGGCTGTTTCACCGAGGGCACATATATCATAGACAAAAAGCTGAAAGGTACAGATGGGGAAACTGAGACTCAGCCAAATGACAGTGATGTGTTCAGGGTCCCACAGCTAGTTAGCTTCTGAGGTAAGATTTGAATTGGGGTCTTCCTGCCTCCAAATCTAGCACTCACTCTCCATATAGGGAACCACTAGAGGAGCTGCCATCTTGGTATGGAGCCTGACAGAGCTTCACACTCCATTGGGGGAGACTTCCCAGAGCCAGGACCATCTCAGTGGAGGATTTTCCAAGGGAAAGGGAAAAATGTTAGGTGTGCTTAGGCTCCAAAAGAGGCAGCAAGGAAAGGGTGAAGGACGGTGCCCACTCAGGGTGGCACCAGGTAGGCAGACGGCCAGGTCTTGGGTGTGAGTAGAAAGGATACTCCCAGGAGCCTGAGAGGAATACCAGTCCACTGGTATTTGCATAACTTTGAATAATGAATACCACAGGCTGCTCTGGGTTCCTAGACTGAACTGCTCATCTGCATCTTTATTAAGCTTTATAAATGATTCAGCTCCCTGGCCCTTCCTCTTCCCTGCCCCTCCCCCCCTCAAGCCCTGCCCAGGCTGCCAGGATGGACCCGGAGAGCGGAGGGCTCCGTGTTTGAGTCTGGATTTGTTTCACCAGCAGTTACTGGGGCATAGAGTGGGGCCGGGGAGGGGGACTGGAAAGACTAGAAAATCCGATTTGCAGGAGGGTGAGGGTGAAAGGGGTGTGTGTGTGTGTGTGTGTGTGTGTGTGTGTGTGTGTGTGTGTGTGTGTAAGCCCAGAGAGGCTCAGGATGGACAGGGAAGGAGCCAGACAGTGAATGACATTGAAAGAGGAAAGGGTCCCAGGAGCTGCACCTCTTCCTGCCCTGGTGTATGCGTGCATGGGGAGGGGGGACCAAAAAGACTGCAGATTTCCAGTCCCCTTCCCCCTCTCCCCAGCCAGGCCAACATTTCCAGGAGTCCCCTGGCGCCTCCCCTCCTCCCCTTCCCTGAAAGGAACATGACTTCCAAACGCCACCCTGGCCTCTGCTTCCCAGCACTCCCCGGGCCAAGACCCCCGCAAGTCCCTGCTCAGCACTGAGCCACTTGAGCAAGCAAATGAGTTCGCCCCCAGGGGAGGCTTTCACTTTCGCCTGAGGCAGAAATTTCTCCTGTTTTCACATACTCACACACAAAAATCTTGCTAAGTTGGCAAGGAAGGAACAAACCAAGAGAGGAAGAAAGCACAAAGGAGCTCTCACTTCCAACGGAGAAAAGGAGCCCTGGAGATGCAGGATTTAGGGCTCAGGGAGGGGAGGGGAGGAGTAGCCTGAGCCCCTGGATACAAATACTGGATTCTCTAGGGAGCCACACCGCTAATACTTCACACCCTAAAGCTTTTGAGGGCTCATGAAACAATAGATAGAGACCTCATAATATCCAGGATCCAGGCCTGGAAGAGACCTCATGGACCACATGGTCCAGCCACCTCTTTTTACAGATGGAGAGACTCAGGCCTGGGAAAATGTAATTACCCTCCAAGGTCATTTCCTAAGATAGAATTTGAGCCCAGATTTTCTAACTTCAGAGCCAGGGCTCCGTACTTTCCCCTCCCCCCCATTATCCCCTTAACAGGCCTCTCATTCCCCACCAAGCCCCAAACCCAAGCCCAGTATACCTTGGACTTTGATCCTGTCTCAGACCTTTAGAGGTGGATCCATGAGGCATGGGAAGTGGGGAGCTGAGGTGGGGTGGCTGCAGTAAAAAGTTTTAGAAGAAAGGGTTACAATGGGGCAGCTAGGTGGCGCAGTGGATAGAGCACCATCCCTGAATTCAGGAGGACCGGAGTTCAAATCTGGTCTCAGACACTTAACACTTCCTTGCTGAGTGACCCTGGGCAAGTCACTTAACCCCAGCCTCAGGGAAAAAAAAAAAAAAAAGAAAGAAAGGATTACAATGGACTTATGTCAAGAAACCTGGATTTGAATCTTACCATTACATTCCCATTTAATAGCTGTGGGATCTTGAACAAACAAGTCATCTCCCATAAACCAAGGGGGTTGAACTTAGATGATCTCTAGTGATCTCTAGGGTTTCCTTCACCTCTAAATCTAGGATTTCCTGTCTTTTTTTTTTAAATTAAAGCTTTTCATTTTCAAAACATACACATGGATAATTTTCCAACATTGACCCTTGCAAAACCTTGTGTCTGAATCCCCCTCCCTTCCCACACCCCCTCTCTGTAATCCAATATGTATTAAACATGTATAATTCTTCTATATGTATTTCTGTAATTATCATGCTACACAAGAAAAATCAGATCTGATCTCATGTCTTGTAAAGTATATGGGTTGGATTAGACATTCTGGATCTTACAAATGATTCCCAAATTGGGCCGGTGGTTAGGAGGCTGAACTTGAAATCAGGAGCCCTGTGTTCAAATCTCACCTTAGATGCTTATAGCTATGTGATCTTGTCTGTGCCTCAGTTTCCTCATCTGTAAGATGAAGGAATTATACATGAGGCTTCCATGATCTCTTCTAGCACTTCACTAGCAAATGTAAAAAAAAAAAATTAAACAATCCTTTACTAACCACCATGCAATTGAAATTATATTTAATAAAAGGCTATTGAAGAAGGGATTAAAAATTAATTGGAGGCTTAGAAATGCAGTGTTATGGTCCCTTGCAAGTCTGTATTTACAATTCCGTGACCTTGGTTGAACGTCTGCCTCGGCCTCTTACTGCCCATGTGATCCTGGTCATCCTTTCTCTGGGCCTCGGTAGCTTCATCTGTAAAATGAGGGTGTTGGGCTGACTATTGGCTGTTAAGATCCCCATACACTTTAAATCTATGATCTGACCGCAGGACAACAGTTTTAAATACCACTTTACCCACCGTGCCCAGGGCTTCTTCTGCCTCTCCTTTCCTTGCTCCCCTCTCTCCTTCCCACTCTCCAACTGGTCCCCACCTTGGCCCTGAACCCACCATTTCCTCCCTCCTCTCCCGTGTCACTGCTGTTTGCCTGGACTGTCACTCCCAGTGATGGTCTCATCTCCTGTGCCAGGGAGCATTAGCCCAACAGACTGTGGGCAGCTTCATCAGCAAGAGGACAAAGCTCTTTCCCATCAGCCCACAGGCTTCCAGGTTCCCAGCAAGGTTGGGGCCACAAGGCTGTTAGCCAAATCATGGGCTCAGATTAGGAATTATCCATTTGATGTAAAAATTTAATTAAATCCAAGGTACCTGGCTCAGTCCTCCCCTCTGCTCCTCAGAAATAATGAACTGAGCGCCACTTTAATTCCAAACCTTCATGGCCCTGCCCAGACCCCCCCTGGAGTGCCAGGGTCTGAGTTTAAAATTTCATCCCACCCCCCACTCTGAAGATTACTGTCTTATAACCTTGCCAAGTCACATAATTTACCTTAGTCTCATTTGCTTTCTCTGGAAAAGAGAGCATTGTGCTCAGTGGTCTCTGAGATCCCTTCCACCTGTAATCCCTGTATATCACTTAGCCTTTTGGGGCCTCAGTTTCCTGATTTGTAAAATGAAGTGATTGAACTGGGTAATTTTTGAATCCTTCTAGTTTTACATCTCTGATCTTGACACTTATTATCTTCACATTATTTTGAGGGATAGAATGACCTGAATTGTGCTCAGTGGTCTCTGAGATCCCTTCCACCTGTAATCCCATGTATCACTTAGCCTTCTTGGGCCTCAGTTTCCTTACTTGTAAAATGAGGTGATTGAATTGGGTAATTTTTGAAATCCTTCTAGTTTTATATCTCTGATCCTGACACTATTATTATCTTCACATTATTTTGAGGGATCGATTGACCTGAAGAGACTGCTAAAGACGGGAAGAGACATGAATGGTACCAGCCAAGCTGCACAATGTGCTCTTCCATTCTTCCTCCCTCAGCTAACCTCTTCCTATGCTGCCAATCAGTCAACAAATACTCATTAAGTTCCTATTAAGGGCCAAATACTGGGGAGACAGAAATGAAAGGGTCCCTGCTCTCAAGGAGTTTGCATTCAAGCACATCTCCGGGATCCCTCTATCCATCTATCTTCCCTACTCCATTAGCTTCCTCCAATGGCCTCTAGGGGTTGCTGAATTGAGGGCTTGAGGGGAGCTGGTGAGGGGTGGTCTGCTTCAGAGATTTTCAGGACTTGAGCTTACATTGCAGGCTGTCGTAAGTTATTTCGGCGCCCGACGTTTCTCGAGCTGATTATTCCAGCCTGAGAACAGGTGGAGCAGCCTGCGGTGGCTTATTCGTCAGCCAAGGCCATCTGTTTCCAACAAGCTGAGATTTGTAGCTGATTTCTACTGGGAGCAAGGAGTGGGGGAAGGGAGTCACAAATCCCATCCACATTCCAGAGGGCTTGCCCCTTCCCCAACTACTGGCTGCAGACATCCTTATTTGTCCCCCTCATAGCCCCAGAACCTTCTCTTCCCCTCTGGGAGACTCATGCCAGTTGCTTTAGCTGGGAAGCTGAACTTCATGTCCCCAGAGAAGTAAATCCCCTAACGAGGACACAAAGAGAAGGATATTTATCACTTTGTGCTATATATGACCACTAGAAGATGTGCCATATTGGTCCGGCTATAACTGTCCAGTTCCAGAGACACCATCACTATCCATGGTTTCCTTCTATGAAAACTCCCCAAATAACTTTTTCAATTCTTAGTTACTCTCCCCAGTCAACCCATTTTCAAGTTTTATAGTTGAGACTCCATTTATACAAGGTCAGCCCAACCCCTGGTGGAAGTGTCCATTAGTGTGGCACAGGGACAAGAATTTGGCTTCAAATCCCCTGTTTGATGCCTGTTTTCTTGGGGATCTTGGGCAAGTCACTTCATCTCTAAAATCCCTCCATAAAATGAGAGGGCTGGCCCCTGAGGTCCTTATTACCCTATGACCGGAACTTGAATTCCACTTCTTCCATTTACTATCTGTTCAATCTTGACCCGATCTTTTTTCGCATCTATATAAGGAGGGGGTTAGGCTAGATGGCCTCGGGGCTCTCTTCCCATTCTAAATCTGGGATCCCATGATTGCAGGGGCTCTTCTGTCTTCTCCCTTACCCTCTTTGCTCAGACTTCCCTCCACCATTGCTTCATCTCCCAGATCCCCTTAGCTTCCATCAGCAACTGCCAAGAGGAGTGAATTGCTTGAGGAGCAGCCTCTCCTAGCCAGAGATCAGGACTGTTAACAGTTCCCAAGAAACTTCTGCCCCAATGTGTAAGTTCTTCCTTACTTCTCCCCCTTTCCCTGAAGGTCCACACCACCCCCAAACCCCCCAGCCAGTCATTATTTCTCTCTATGAAATACTGGTGGAAAAGCTTCTCTTCTATTCAGGTTAATACGGTAATGGAAGTCCTTTCCTTACACACACACACACACACACACACACACACACACACACACACACACACACACACATCTGTACTAACAAACTATTTTTTAACTGGGCTGTAGGACCTTCCGATTTCCCAATTTAGATCATTTAGCTTACCAAGCAGCTCTTTGGAGGCGAGCCCCCACTCAAGCAGCCCCGGCATATTAAGCAGCACCAGCCCTGTGGACAGAGAACTTCCTTATCTATTCAACCTTGATGGAGTCACTGTGTCACTATGACCTCAGCCTCATCATCTGTAGAATGAGGAGGTCGGAATAAATGTCTCCTAAGGTCCCTTCGAGTCCTGAATCTATGATTTCATCTTTGCAGAGTTGGGGAGTGTGTCTCTGTGTGTGTGTAATAAGTGTCTAAAACTGCAGATTTTGTCACACTCATTTATGAGCGGGTGAATTTTGCCAGACTCCTCTTTCCTCTGTTTTTTTCTCTTTTGTTATTCTTTGTTTACAAAGTTTAATCGGTGGGGGAGGAAAGAACACACTCAAGAATAAAGGTTTGTTTCAAAAAAAAAAAAATCAATACTTTTTTTTTTTTTTTTTTAAAGAGGTGAGCTACATTGATAAGCCCTGAGGGATAGTGGGAAACTCACTAGCTCTTGAGCCAGAGGTCTTGGGTTCAAGTCCTGTCTCTTCCATTTGCTGCTTAGATGATCTAGCCTCTCTAGGTCTTGGAGAAGTGAAATGAGAGGGTTGAGCTGGATGTCCTCAGAGGTCTCTTCTGGCTCTAGACTCAAGATTCCATGATCTAATATGCCCTGACATGTTCTCTCTTGTTCCACTCTATTGGACCATACAATTTCTATGGTCCCTTCCAACTTGAAATCTTATGTTGAAGAAGTCATCAACCACTGTCTTCATGCTTCTAGGTCTATCTGGGCAAAGGAGGAGAGAGTAACTTGTGCCTCTTCCCAGGTTGGGGTGCAAAGGATCAGGGCTAGCCCCTCTCTATTACTCACACTGTTGTATCTCCCGTTGCAACCTTCGTCTTACGGTGAAGAGTTTGGTACTCTCTCCACCTGTATGCTCTCTCCTCTCTAGGTTTTCCTCCTATCTACCTCTGTGACAGATCATGCTCACTAATAGGTCCCCCAGGTCTCTGTCCTTCTAGCCTCCTTTGCTGGATTTTCATTCATTCTCCTTAACCCGGAGGGGCACTCAGAGCTCTGCCCTGGATTCTTTTCCCTTTCCCTCTTTTTAAAGTTAATACTATCTCACTTGATGATCTTATCGGCTCTCACTTGGAGGCAAGTCAGTCTAGTTGAAGCAGCAGGACGTTTGGAGGAGAGACAGGAGACAGCATATGCCAGACAAATCCAACTCTCACTACCACCTTGACCACCATTTTCCTTTAAACCCCAGTGGAGACAGTCTAGGACTTTGAACCAGAAGCCATGAAAATAGCAACTCTTCCAGCCCAGTGCCCCCAGGCATCATCCTGGCAACAACTACCCTAGAAACAACCTCTGTGGAGAGGCAGCCTGGCCACCACTCCTGCAGGTGATACAGCCAAGCTTCTGAAAAGTCATCAAAGAACATTTTTGCCTCCAAATATCTTGCTGCTATTAAATAGTTCAACATGAGAAATGATAAGATTTTATTAGGAGAAATAACATTAAAGAAGAGCCATGACCATCTGCTTTGCTGCTGCACCCTTGGAATCATGGGACCTTTGATTCTGATTTGCAATGGAAATCTTCCATGTGTGATCTCCCCCATTAGAGCTTCTTGAGAATATGGATGATCTTATTTTTCTATTTGCATTGCCAGTGCTTTGCAAATAGTAAACATTTAACAAATGCTTTTAAATTGTTTCATTCATTCATGATTCAGTTTTCATTTTTTAAAAATAAATTTAAAAATACATACAAAGATAGTTTTTAACATTTATTCTTATGAAACTTTGTGTTTCTAATTTTTCTTCCTCTCTTCCCCCACATACCTCCCCTAGACAGCAAGTAATCCCATATAGGTTAAACATGTGTGATTCTTCTAAACATATTTTCATTTTTATCATGTTGCACAAGAAAAATAAAATCAAAAAGAAAAAAATGAGAAAGAAAATAAAATGCAATCAAACATCAATAAAAAGAGTGAAAATTCTATGTTGTGGTACAGTACACTCAGTTTCCACAGTCCTCTCTCTGGGTGCAGATGGCTCTCTCCATCACAAGATCATTGGAACTGGCTTGAATCATCTTATTGCTGAAAAGAGCCACGTCCATCAAAACTGATCATCACATAATCTTGTTGTTGCTGTGTACAATGTTCTCTCCACTCAGCATCAGATCATGTAAGTCTCTCCAGGCCTTTCTGAAATCATCCTGCTGATCATTTCTTATAGCATGTCTCATTTTTATACAAGTGATTCCCAGGATTATCTATCCAGTCTTAGTCTTTCTCCTGAGTTCAATTTCCACTTTATTTACTACTTGTTGAATATCTTGAATTGGATACTCCATTTTTGTTGTTGAATCATGTCTAACTCTCTGGGAAGCCATGGACTATAGTACCAGACTCTTCTATCCTTCACTATATCCCAAAGTGACGCGCGCGCGCACGTGTATGTGTGTGTGTGTGTGTGTGTGTGTGTGTGTGTGTGTGTGTGTGTATGTGTGTGTGTGTAATAGGTGTCTCACACCTTTACCACCTCACCAATCCCTTCCCTCTTCTTCATTTTCCCGTTATTGTAGAGACTTCACTTTTCATCTTGTCTCCTCCATATCATCTTTGACCCTCCACTTACATTTACTTCAAACATTAATCTGTTGCCAAATCTTGTCATTTTGACTTTCACAATGTTTCTTGTGTACATTCTCTTTTCTCCATTCATAGCCTTCACTCTGGTGCAGCCTGGTCTATCTCAAGAGCCAGCTAGTGGGTGTGCACACTCACCTCAAGCCTTTCCTCACTCCAATCCCATTCCACTTAGCTGGCAAAGTGGTCTTCCTAAAGCTCAGCTTTGATTTTATCACACTCCCCTACTCCAATGGCTCCCTATCACTTCCGGGGTCAAATACAAGATCCTCTGTTTGGCATATAAAGCTCTTAATCAATTAACCCCTTCTTACAATTCCAATCTTCTCACCCCACACAATGTATAGTTGCCATATTGGCCCACATGCTTTTCCTTAATGTTAATTATAACATTCTGTCTCCATATCTGCCTTTGCTCTGACTGTCCCTGATGTCTACAATCCCCTCCCATCTTGTCTGGGCTTCTCACACTTCTTTCCAAAATGCTCAAATCCTATCTTTTCTAGGAGGTCTTCCTCAATCCTCAACATGTTTCCCCGTTTACCTTGCCAGGTCCTTCTCTTGGATATCTATCTATACATTATGTGTGTATGATACTATATATCAAACCTCTATGTCTACATATGTTTGTATCTCTGTATTAATTTCTGTGTATGACTATGTATGTATATATAGGTATCAATATATATATCAATCTCTATATCTGTATATGTAGGTATATTTGTATCAATCTGTGTACATATACCTATGTATGATCCATATATCTATGCTTGTATGTATTAATCTCTGTATATGCATCTATATATGTATTATCAATATGTACAGATTATCAATCTATGTACAATCTATGTATGTACGTATATATCTATTAATCAATGTGTATATCTAGCTATGTATTTATCTATGTAACAATCTATGTGTGTATATAGGTCTCTGTGTATGTATTAATCTCTGTATGTATACACTAATCTCTCTATGTAGGTATATATCTGTGTATCAATCTATGTGTATATGTATCTATGTATATATCGATCCATGTATCTATGTATGTATTACCAATCTATGTATGTATATATATCTATCGATCTACGTGTATATATATCTATGTATCAATAAATATATATGTAACAGTCTATGTGTGTATATATGTATCTATCTATGGATGAATCTCTGTGCATGTATCTATCTATGTATCTATGTATCAATCTCTGTGTAATTGTATCTATGTACATACCAACCCATGAATCTATTATCAATCTATGTACAATCTATATATGTATATGTATCTACAAATCTAAGTGTATATGTATCTAACGATCTATTTATCAACCTATGTATGTATGTATCTACCTATTTGTGTGTGTGTAACATACATAGTCTTTTATGTGGTATTAATATGTGAGCATATTGGAATCCGGGACCACCTTGTTTTTTAATCATATCCCCGGCTCCCAGCATACAGTAACCCCTTACTTGATAAATGCTTCTTATCTTTCCCATTAGCTCCCTAAGAGCAGGGACTGTCTTTCACCTCTTTTTGTATACCCAGAGCTTAGCACAACGCCTGGCACATAGTAGGTGTTTAATCGATGTTTATTGATTGATTGAACTAAGGGGCATATAGACCAGTGGATCTGGGGGTGTTTTTTAGCGAGGCATTTGAGATGAGCAGTCAGGAGACCATCCATGCAAGGATGCTCCTTCCCTGGATCTGCCAAGTTGTTAAGGCACTTCCTTCCCTCCCTCCCTCCTTCCAAGCACTTCATTTACTTATCTCTGTTCATGTTTCATCCTCCCAGTGGAATGGAAGCTCTCTGAGGACAGAACATGTTTCATTTGCATCCCCAGCACTAGGACAAAGTTCTGCACGCCATTGAATGCAATTAAAAGGTTGGTGGAAGGACCTGGAGATATTTATTCTGGAGAAAGATTAGGTGGGATGCACAGTTCCAATTGTGATAAGGAAGGAAGATCAGCTTCATTCTGCTTGGCCCCAGAGGCATGAGGAGCGAATTTAGACTTGGTGAAATGAAAATCTTTCTTACCATGAAAACTGTCCCAGAGCTGAATGGACTGCTTGGAGAGGGAGTAATTGTCCCATAAGTGGAGACTGCTGTTTAAAAAAAAAATGAACTCGTGTTTTATTCATCACAACAGTGCTGACATCGATTGTAGAATATGTAGGAGATAGTTACTCGTCTACAGAGGAGGTATTTATTTATGGATTTATGGATCCCTTGGTCTCTTCGACACACTCAGGGGTCTGCAGCCCACAAGTTGGGATGACTTCTGAACGAGATGGTCTGGAAGGCCTCTTCCATCTCTAACATTCTCTAGAGGGCTTATTTCCTTTTTTTTCTTTTAACATTTTTTTTATTTTAAACATAAACACAAAAGAGAAAAGGAAAAAAAATTGCCATGCATACAAGACTGTAAGAGAGGATTCAATATAAAAAAATTTCCATTTCAAGAAAAACTTTATTATAAATACTACACATTGTTTACAAAGCTACTCTGTTTTTCTTTGCTTCTTTGTTGATTTTCTTTTGTTCTCTGCTGTGAACTTTTTACTTTATTTTTTCTCCCTTTCTTCTCCCTTTGGAGGGTTTCAAATGAGGCTGGCCGCCCACTTTCTGGGCATATTATAGAAAAGCTCCCTATTTGAGTGTTAGTTGAACTAGATGGCTTCTAAATGTCTCTTCCTATTCAAAGATTTATGATTCTGTTGGTTCCACTACACAAAAATTCCAAATTAAAAAAAAATCTTATTTGCTTATTTTAAAAAAATGACATAGTTCTCTTTAGCTTACCCAGACTAGAAGTGCTATGGGGTGAATCCCACTCCTGGTTGTTGAGGAGGGGATTTGATCTGCTCTATTTCCTTTTTTTTTTTTTTTTTTTGATCTGCTCTATTTCCAACTCAAATTTAGGCTTTTAAACTCCTACTCCCAGAGGCTCAACAAAATGGATTACCATTTGTAAAACACTTTGCAAACCTATTACTGTTATCCATGAGGACAGCTGATTGGCTTAGCTCTCTGCAAATCAGAACTCTGGAATTTAAGAATTTCTTCAGCCTCAGTTTCCCTGGGTATTAGGGATTATAGGTGTGCACCAATGATCTAGCCCGCATTCAGATTTGTCTTGTAGGGTTTTTTTTTTAAACCTTTGTCCTCTTTCCCTTATGGGAACTGTAAGCTTGTTGTAGACAGGGAATATAATTTTTACACTCCAGACTTCAAACAATACCTTGCAGTTCCATCCAAATAGCTTCTTATTGGCAATAGAGTCTTAAGAAATGCTTTTTGAATTGTGATTACTAGAAAGGGCATTAGCGTCCTTCCTGAGACAGGAACAGGGTAGAGTTTTATCATCTTCCTGCAATAGGGGCCACATGCTTTCATGAGGTCAGGCCCCAGGTGAAGGGTAGAATCATCAGGTCATCAACTTCACAATATGCAACCCAATGGGATGCAAATTGTTGACCATTAGCATCAAAACTGTCCTGTTTTCTACACAATTTCCTTTTGGTGGGTAGGCTATGTCTCCTCCGGCTTGGATGCTTTATTCACCTATTTTCAACTATTTTCCTCTTCTTCCAACTCTCTTTTCTGGTGGATAGAGCTCCAGGCCTGGCATTAGGAAAACCTGAGTTCATATATTAGCTGAGGTCCTGGGCAAGTCACTTAATCTTTCTATGCCTTAGTTTCCCCAAAAGTAAAATGGGAATTGTATATTTAATTGCTAGATTTGTTGTGAAAAATCAAATAAGATCATATTTGTAAAGTACTTAACACAGTGCTTGTTGTTCAGTGATGTCTGACTGTTTGTGATCCTATGGTCCATAGCACATCAATATTGTCCATGGGGATTTCTTGGCAAAGATACTGGAATGCTTTGTCATTTCTTCTTCAGCAGATTAAAGTGAACAAAGGATAAGTGACTTGTCCTGGATTACACAGCTAGTCTGAGGCTAGTTTTGAACTCTGATCTTCCTGATTCTAGGCTAAGTACCATATGCAACGAGTCACCTAGCTGCTTCCATCTGGCACACAGAAGGTGCTTAATAAATGTTCTTCCTTCCTTTCTTCCATCCTCCCTCCCTTCCTTTTTTTCTATCCTCCCTCTTTCTCCCCCTCCTTCCCTCCTTTCCTCCTTCCCTTCTTCCCTTCTCTTCCCTTTTTTTCCTTCCTTCCTTCCTTCCTTCCTTCCTTCCTTCCTTCCTTCCTTCCTTCCTTCCTTCCTTCCTTCCTTCCTTCCTTCCTTCCTTCCTTCCTTCCTTCCTTCCTTCCGCTACTCAATAGTCTCTCTCCTCAGTTAAATTTAAGAACCTCAGAAGGAGAAACTGCTTCATTTCTAGATTTATATCTTTGGATCCAATGCTTGAAAAAGACTTTGGGGTCATTAGTTCAAACCCATTTTACAGAGCAGAAAACTGAACCTTAGAGGATAGAAGAGGTTTGCCCAGAGTGACAAAGGGAATAAATAGAAGAGATGGATTTTACCTGTCTTTAGAACAAGTTCCTTCTCTCATACCATAGATTTCTCCCACTCATCTGGAATCCAGCAGCATGAGAATCATAATTCCAGTTTCTTCCTTTTAATTTTCCATACTAGCCAGCCATGATAGCACATGCCTGGAGTCCCTGCTGCTGGGGATACTGAAGATGGTGAATCCCTTAAGCTTGGGAGTTCTGAGCTGCAGCAAGGGTAAATAATGAATGACGGCTAATATCTGCATAGCTCTTCAAGTTTGCAAAATCATCTCATTTGATCTTTACAATAACCCTGGGAGTTGGGGACTGTTACTGTCCTCCTTTTGGAAATGGGGAAACTGAGGCCAATAGAATGTCTTTCTGGAAGTAGAACAGCACCAGGCTGCCCATGGAGATTTGAAATCTTCCATGCTGATCTTTACTGTATCTCTTCTATGAGGGAACACTATACTTCCAGCTTAGGCCAGATGGGGAGACTCAGTTTCAAAATAAATATAGAAATAGAATTAAATATTTTATTAGAAACATTAAATCAGTTCTTCATTTGTCAAATGATCTGGAGAAGGAAGTGGCAAATGACTCCAGTATCTTTGCCAAGAAAACTGCAAATGGGGTCACAGCGAGTTGGACGTGAATGAAAAATAACTGAACGACAAATATCAAAACGAACAACTTCAATTAATAAACAATTATATTTAAATTCGTTTCAATGCATGATATAGTATAACACTTTTCCAATTATTCCCTTTAAGTCCCCAGCAAGCCTTTTTGTCCATTTATTCTCATTTCTCCTCACATGATTATAGTTAGTGTGTCTGCTATCCCTCTGATTCTTCCATATGCATTTATAGTTTGTATTTTATTACTTTCTAAAGGCCTTTCTTTGTATTCCTCATACTTGTCTAGTTCAATTGTTGTATGTTCTATGTTGTATGTATGTCCATCAATGTTCTATGACTTATTTAACCATTTCCCTGCTTTTAGATATGTAGGTTGTCTCTGAGTTTATTTGTTTATGTATTGTGGCTTTGTATAATGCTGCTCTGAACATCTTTGAGTGGACAGCTCTTTTTTTGTTATTGTTGTTTTCAATAACTGTGTCAGGCTGTTTTCCAAACAATGAAATTATTGGGTCGGTTTCTAAAGGCTGAAAATCAAAGTCCATAAGCTTTTAGCTTATTAGCTTCTCCTGCAGCTGCTTCCTGGAACATGGAATTTAAATATTGGGAACAGATGGGTCAATATACTCTCAAAGACACAATGCTGACCATTTATTGTAGGGACCAACTGCATACTGTCAGATGGTTCTCCACATTCTACAAGTTTGCAATTCTACCAGAAATGAATGAGTGTACCTGTTTCTCCACAATCCTACTAACACTGATTTTTTTTTTAACACTGATTTTTTAAAACTACATTTTAATTATTTTTTTCCAACTGGACATGTGTGAGGTAGTACCTCAGAGTAGTTTTAATTGCATCAGTAGGTTTTATTTTTAATCCCCAAACACATCTCTTTGAAAGTCTCCCTTATTGATCTCTTCCTGGTTGAACACTATTTAATCCATCATTTCTCAAGAAAGTTCAATTATTCCTTAAATAAATTGGATTCATCCATGTATCACCTGAAACACAGTTTGGGCTGAGGAAATCTTTTTGTACAGGCTGTTTGAACAAGTTGCTTTGAACTCAGAGAGAGAGAGTCCAGTACCCCTGAGAAGAGCAATGGACTTGGAGTCAGAGCCCCCAGATTCAAATCCCACCTTTGCCACCTATTATCTATGTTACATTAGATAAGTAACTTATCCCTCTGAATCCTAATTTAATCATTGGTAACATAACGATAATAGCCAGTATTTAATATGGCAACCACCATGTGCTAGAGTCAGGGGTTCTCCTACTACGGCCCACTGGCCAGATGCGCCCACTGAGGACGTTTATGTGGCCTGCAGGGTTATGGCAAATGGGCTGAGGGGCGGAGACAGAGTGTGAGCTTTTGTTTTTACTATAGTCTGGCCCTCCCACAGTCTGAGGGACAGTGAACTGGCCGCCTATTTAAAAAGTTTGAGGACCACTGTGCTAGACACTGTGTTAAGAGCTTTACAAATATTACCTCATTTGCGCTTAAGAATAACCCTGGGAGGTAGTTATTTGTTATTCACATTTTACAGAGTTGAGGAGACTGAAGCAGACTTGCCCAGGATCACACAGCTAGTGTTCGATTTTGTTGTTATTGTTGTTCAGTCATCTGATTCTTTGTGATCCCATTTGGAGTTTTCTTGACAAGTGTACTGGAGTGGTTCTCTCTCTAGTTCATTTTACAGAAGAGGAAACTGAGGCAAATGGTGTCTGAGGCAGGATTCAAACTCAGGTCTTTTTATCTCAAGATCTGACGCCTTACCCAGTGCACCATATATTTGCCTCAAAAACGAGAGAGACTAGATGAACTTTAAGGTTCTTCCCAGTTCTAAATCAATGTGCCTATGACCTAATTCTCTGCTTTGATGTACTAGAATTTGGTTGCATCTAACAGTGTTTAAATAAGTCAGCTGGGGCTTATAAATCTTCATAGATGGTATTTGACCTTTATGACTTCAATAATTCAAGGATCTTGTAATTTCGTCAGCGTGAGTTGTACATTATAACCTTCTATAATGTAGTAAATGGTCGTTAGGAGTTCCTGTGGTCAGAAAATTTATCCTGCTATGGCTCGCCTGGAGATGAGTATCTTGGTCCTTAGGGAGGCTGGTCCTGGAACAACAGCAGCACCCAGTCCTCGACTGAGACCGGGGGACTGGTCAGGCCTTAGAGATGTTCAGTCGGCCGAGACTTGATTTCTGAACCACCATGAGACCTAGGAGGAGGGCTTCAGCTGACCTACATTCACACTTGCAAAAAAATCAAATCAAATAGCCACCAAAAATGTTTTGGGATTTTTTTCTTCCTAAGCAATGTAAACACATGGAAACACAAAATGTGACCATATGCTTCCAAATCAAGAGCATGACAAGAATATGTTTCCTCCATTTTGGGCTAAATGAGTGTTCATGACCCACATTGGACACTAGAGGAGTTCCATAGATAAGGAAACACACACACACACACACACACACACACACACACACACACACACACACACACACACACCCTTTCTCTACCCTTCTTTTAATTCAGAAGGTGTGTGTGTGTATGTGTGTATGTGTGTTGTGTTGTGTTTGAGTGTGCACCCAGTGAGAATCACTTATATTCATTTGTCTCCTCAAGAAGGGCAAGCCCCATTTTGTCATTTGTATGTGTATTTGTGTGTGTGTGTGTGTGTGTGTGTGTATTTCCTTATCTTCTTGGTGTGTATCTTCCTTGTTCTATCTAACTAAAGCTAAACTAAAACTAAAAGACTGAATTCAGACTCAGATCTAAATAAATTGTAACCACTCCAAGAATTGCTGTAAGGAGCAAATGAGAAAACATTTGAGAAGCGCTTGGTATAGTTCCTGATACATAGTAGGTGCTCTGTAAATGCTATCAGAAAGGGAGGATGAGGGAGAGAGGGGAAAGAGTGAGAAAGATAGATTGGTGCAGAAATTCTGGGAGAGAAAGGTGAGAGAAGGAGGCTCCCAGCTCTAAAGCTGAAAGGGGAGGTCATCTGGCTCAAACTCTTCCTTTGCAGATGAGGAAACTGAGTTCCATGCAGGGAAAGTGAAATGCTGAAGATCACAGAGGGAAAACAAGTCAGAAACAGGATTTGAACTCAGGATCTCTGACTCCAAAGCCAGCAGGAGCTTTTCATGGTACCATGGTGCTCCCAGGGCTGGTTAGATTTGAGAAGGGAGTTTATTGGGGAAAGGGAAGGTTTTGTAGGTGTGAAGGAAAGAGAATTAGTGTAGATGGAAAGGGAGGGTGAGTGGAGATGTTAGAAAGACTGTAGGGATGCTGTGGGTATGAGGGCAGGGGAAGGATGGGTCACTGAACTAATAGACTCTCAGAGTGGGAAGGAATCTTGGAGGTTTTTGTGCACACTTGGGCAAGGTTTGAAAAGTATCCCCCTCCCAACCCCCCCCCGAGTGATACAGTAACTCGAGTGCCCCCTACCTTCTCTTCCCAAGGTGATAGTAACTTGAGTCTCCACTATTAAAAAGAGCTGACATCATCAAATCTCTGTACCTTGGAGAGCAAAGTGTATCCAAGATGTATGCACATCCAAGAAGCGGGGTGGTGGGTAGAAACCTCCTCTGCTTACTTCTATTTCCAGATTCAGAGGTTTTGGTGTGGAGAAATGTGTGAGGGGCTTAATCTACTCTGGCTCCCCCATTTCCAGAGTCACCATCCAGCCCTATTTACCTGAGGGTGTGACCTTGGGACAGGTGACCTGGAACAGTGACCAAGGGGCAGAGATTATTACTGAGGACTCTTGGTGAAAAAAGAGGGAGGAGAAAAGAAGGGATGGAAGGAGAGATAGAGTAAGAGAAGGAAAGAGAGAAGGAAATGTAGGAAAGAAGAATTAGAAGAGAAGGAAGGAGAGGAAAAAAGAATGGAAGGAAGGAGAGAAGCAAAGGAGAAGAGAGAGAGGGAGGGAAGGAGAGAGAAGGAGGGAAAGAGAAAGAAAAGAAGGGAAAAAGGGGAGAGGGGATAGGAAGGAAAGTGAAAAAAGAAAAAGGAGGAAGAAAAAGAGAAAAGGAAAGAGGAAAGAAGAGGGAAGAGAGAAAATAAGAATGAGAAAAGGAGAGAAGGGGAAAGCAGTGAAGGAGGAAGAAACAAAAGAGAGAAGACAGAAAGGAGAGAAGGAAAATGAAGGAGAGAGAAAAGTAGTGAAGAAAATAAGGGAGGACTAGAAGGAGTAAAGGAGGGGGAGAAATCAGAAGGAGGAGAAAAAGAGAGAAGACTTAGGGGAGCCACAGGATGCAATAAATTGTTGACAGTTGAATAAAATGATTGACTCCTGAAAAACTTGGCTGGGGAGAGCCCTGGGCTTCCGCTTTCTACTGCCCCAAGAGGATTCCTGCCATGCCCAGCAGAGGCTAATGCCGAATACCATCGTTCTTAAAAACAAAGCCAAAAAAACCCCAACAAAATGTCATTGCCCCCGAAGGGGTGTGTGTGGGCTGGGGAAAGAGCTAAGGGAGAGGGCAGAGGCTTGGTGCCTGAGACTCTGGGGGGGCTTCCGAGTCGGTGGGAGCTGTTCACCTGAAGTACCCCGGGGAGAGACCGAGGAGGGGAGAAGGGACCAAGACATCAGGGAGGTGATGCAAGAAAATTGGCTGGAAGCGAGGGAGGGCCGGGCAAAGTCACCACTCTCGCTTTCTCGGTGTTTGGGGACATCCTGAAGCCTTCAAAGGTCACACTGACATGTAGATGAGCCTGAATGACGTCAGTCATCCTCCTCCCTTTCCCCTTTCCTCTCCCCCGTGGTTTTCTGGGCCACCACTCAGGCCCTTTTAATAAGGAGTCTGTAGGGAGTCCAGGGAAGGAATGTGGGCAGGACCAGGCAGAGCAGGGAGAGAAAAAGCGATTAAAGAAAATGAAAGGAAGCTCAGAGACCCATCCGGAGAGCCTGGGACGGGAGCCAGAGCTGGGCAGCGCTGTGGGGGCGAGGAGGGAACTTTCCCAGAAGGGTGGCCAGCTCAGGCTGGGAAGACAAAATGTCTACCCAGCTTTCCTCACCCTCATCACTTTCCAGAAGGGGCATCTTCCAGGTTTGGAGCTTGACACCCCGGGATCCCTTCCCCTCCCACTCTTTTGGGCTCCTCTTACTCTTTGGGCCAATGCGGAGCCAGAATGGGTGCATTCTCTCAAGGGTTGGGGCGGGTTGCTTTCCCTGCCTCTGCAAGCCAAGGAGAGGTGGCCAAAGGTCCCTTCCACTTCTGACATCCTCCGACTCCTGTCAGAGCATCTCCACTCCAAATGCTCATTTGGCTGTTTGTGCCCAGCCTGTGGTGGAGCCTTCTGGGCTCATGCTGTCTGATCAGCCACAGCTGGAAATGTTGTACCTCATCCCCAACAACCCCCCTTAAGCCCAACATGGGATCATTTTGAGCCTGTTGCAAAACAAGGAGGTGACTTCTACCTAAAAAGCCAGGAAGAGAGTATAGAGACTGTGTGAGGTTCGAGTGCGTGAAATTAGAATTTAGAACGTAGGGCCTGGAAGGGGCCTCGGACATCATGGAGTCCGGCCCTTAGGTTTTTACAGAAGTGCAGAGAAAAATGGGGATTTAAGTTGCCCACTGGCAGATCATAAACAGACTCTCAATCTTATGTTTTTGGCAATTTTTTTAGTTTTGATTTCTCTGTGTTATTCTGTCTCTGGACCAAAGTTTCCTCAAGTCAAGTTAAAGGGGAAAGCATTATGGACGAACTGCTGGCATAGGGTATGTTGGTTTGTAATCAGACCAGCCTTGGAATGGCAAACTAGGCAGGCTCGTTTGGGAAACTGGACTTAGCTGAGGAAGGGGAAATGAGTTGAACCAGACCAGGGTCAAATTCCAGACCTGACACTTTACTTTCTCTGTAAAACTGTTTGGCAGTATATTAGGTACTGTGAAATATGTGCTGAAGCCCTGAGTTCAAATCCTGACTCTGTGTAACCTTGGCCAAGTGTTTTTAAAAAAACACCTCTTTGGGCCTCAGTTTCCTTATCTGTAAGAATGAGGCAGTTAAACATTGAGATTCTTTTCCCCTTCGTGAGGATGGACTAAAGGGTCTCTAGGACCCTTTTCATTTCTCATGTTCTAGATTCTAACGTCCAAGTTTGCAATTCCACCAACAATGAATGAGTTCACTTTGTTTCTCTACAACTTTGGCAGCATCTGAATATTCCTTCTCCAGACTTCTTCTTTTTCCTTGGCTTTTTGAAACTTTGAACTTTGCATCTTGAACCCATTTCTTTATCTGTTAAATAAGAGGATCTCTAAGGTCACATTTAGTCCCAGACTCCTTTTTCCTTGGCTTTTTGGAGTCACACACTCTATGAACTTTGCATCTTGAACCCGATTCTTTATCTGTTAAATGAGACGGTCTCTAAGGTCACATTGCTTCTAACATTTTGTGATTCACAAATAACCCATCTCTCTAGGGTTATGAAAGACACCGATACACATTCATTTGCAATCCACTAAGAGGAATGGGTTGACAGGGGTTGATGGGATCAAGGGTAGATAATGAGAAAGGCTATGGAGCACTCTTAAAAATGAGCAGAGGAGTTGAAGAAATCTTCCTTGGAGATCTGAGAATTATCCTCCCCACCAGAAAAATGCTCAGAAAGAGGAAGGGAAATGGATGACACGACTTCTCAAGGTGACGGACCACCTCAGGTAAAGATCCACAAGTTGGCCTTTTTGGGCTCCTTGCCCGAGGAATCAGGGAGACAAGAGCTCAGCTCTGGGAACAGTGGGGAAATGCAGTCCACACGGCATCTTACAACGTGTTCCCTGCCAAATTGATTCAAATTGGCTTGGATATGAACATATGATTAAAGGAATGGCGTGATTCATTTATCAGGAGAGATTAAAGAGCGGCATCTGCGCAGCCTAGCTGGGGGACAATTAAGAAGCAAATCGCTAAGTGTATACCACCAGGCAGCTGGGGATGGGGGAAGCAAGAAAGGACAAATGCGAGAACCCGCCTGCCCATCTGAAGCTGGGGACGGGGGAGTCTGGGGGTCATCAGCACCTCAGCCCTTGGAGAGGACTGTCATGGACATCAATCAGGCCCCATGGGGAGTGGGGATAAACCAGGCCACTGATCGTTCTCAGTACCTGACATCCCATCTCTCATCTTTGGGATTCTGTACAGGTTCTTACCTGAGAAAACCCAGCTCCCTTCAAGCATCAGCTCAAGTACTACCTTTCCCACAAGGCCCTTTCTTATCTTCCAAATGGTTAGTGTTCTGCTTCCCCAAATTACATAAATTTGGTGTTGATTTCTTACTGTAGGTTTTCTTTCGGGAAGAATGGAAGCTACCGCTGAGCAGACGCCATTGTGATTGCCTTTGTATTCCCAATGACTAGCGCAGTGTTTGGTGCCATTTTTAAATAACCAGTCCCATGATTTGACCAGTCCCGGGAGCTCCCAGTGAGGAAAATCTGCCAGTGCAGCCCCACCCTGACTCTCAAACTTTGTCACCTAGAACCCTTGCCAGGGTCACAGCTAATATGTGTGTCAGGTGTAAGGCTTGCTAGCTTGGAGGCCAGTTTTCTTCCATGTCACACTGCCTTTCCTTAGCATATAATAGGACCTTATATTTAGACTTGGAAGAAACCTCAGAGTTCAACAGCCCCTCCCCCCTTTAGAGAAAGGGGAATCACTGCTTGTTGAATCACAAAGCTGCAGTCCTTTGTCACTCCCAAGGTCACTGCTCTGTCCAAGCGGTTTGAGCAATTATGGCATCTTGCTTTAGGGAAAGGGCACTGGGAAAAGATGGGTTGTACTCTACTGGGGACAACTAACACGAGGGAGGCTTTGGCCTTTGTACACAGGGAGCCAACTAATTGCCATTAAAAGAAATCCTAAAATACCAAAAAGAATCCTAAAATACCTCAGGAATCATTTGGTCCCAACAATCTCCTTTGATGAAGTAACCAAGTCAAAGCCGCACAAGTTAATGGTAAAGACTTGAATTTTGACTGAGACCCTAAAGATGGGCCCTTGTTGACCATGCAGATGCCCGGGCACCTGAACTCTTTGGCTGGTAAAAATCACCTTCGGGTTACGTCTTCTCTAAGCATACAAGTCCAGGACCAAGGACAATAAGTGAGGTGCTAAAAGGAAAGCTCCTCCAGTCATTGGACAGCACCCAGTTGATCTTTGGTCTCAGTGGATGGTGATGGGAAAAGGAGGGCAGCACTGACATTACTAATTAATCCCGGAGACACTCACCTGGCAGTCTGGGCTGGATGAACGTAGGCTCAATTCTGGATTGAGCCAGAAAATGGTCCAAACCATTTGAAAATGAAAGCAAAAGATGGGGCCAGTCAAACCAAATGTCCAGCATTATCCCTATGAATGTTTCCCTTCTACCACCAAGTCTGTCCAAAACAGAAGCCAGAGGAAGTCCTTTGTCTAAGATGGAGTAAAAATCTTCACTCCTCAATCCTTGGCGATTTGTTATCCCATCCTTCCCATTTAATCACTAGATCCTGGTACCCAGGATTTCCCTCTTCTTCGTCCATGTTCCCTGAGACCCCCCTCCCTGCCTAACAGCAGCTGTCAGATGAAAACTCAGATACTATTAGTGTTCAAATGTTCAGAGGTGAAAATTCATGGCAAATAACTAGGGATGTAATATTTTTGGGGGAAGGGAGCTTGGTGAAAAGGAGGAAATAAAATGAAAGGGCAGAGACTAGTAAAAGCATAAATTTCGAATTGGAAAAGCTCTCAGAGGCCTCATTTTATAGAGGAGAAAACAGGTGAAAGAAACCTTTCACAAGGTCACAGAGAGCAAGGGCCAAAGGCAACTCTGGCAAATGCTCCTTATGCCCTACAAAGATGATTGCCGACCCAGCAAAAGGTTGAGGGGGAAGACTGGGTCCCCTTTCTGTTTTTGTAAAGTCTAGTCAAGAAATTACAGTGAAGACAGAGGTTCAACTGGGAAAAAAAAGCATTTCTATTGGGGAAGGATTTAGTAATCTGAGAAAAAATGATTATAATCGCCTTCCCTTGGAAATTGTGAAGACTGACAGAGCTTTCCAGTCCTAGTTTGAGCTAGGTGAAAGCACGAAGGCAGCAGATGGAGGAGATGATTCCAGATGACTTCCAGGCTGTCAGCTTGAATAGTCTGATGACCTTCCACAGGACCAAACTACATGACTATAGGGTGAAAAAGCTTGTGTCTTCTATTCCCTCCCATCCCAACCCCATCGTTTCCTTATGTTATTCATAAAGCCTTCTAGCAGTTAAGCTCAAATTATGGGTCTAAGAGTTTATCTCCCTGAAAGCTCGTATCCTGACTCAGAAACCGCAGGAAATTTGACAGGGTCAGAAGGAAAAGAAAATTTATTTCCATACTGAAAGTAACCAGGGGAAAAGAGACGCACAGTCCAAGTGCAAACCGAGAGAGAAGAGAAAGGGACCAGCAGAAGTGAGCCAGGCTGTACCACCAGGCATTGCTCTTTGGCCCTCGTGGCTGATTTTTTATCGAAAGGCTAACCGATGGGGGCTCAGCCCTGGAGACGTTATATGGTCAGCATAGTGTTCTTTTAGGCATGAGGGAAAGAGAAAAAAGGGGAGAGAGAAAGGGAGAGAAGGGAGGAGGGGGGAGAGAGAGAGAGAGAGAGAGAGAGAGAGAGAGAGGGAGGGAAGGAAGGAGAGGGAAGGAGAGGGAAGGAGAGAGAGAGAGAGAGAGAGAGAGAGAGAGAGAGAGAGAGAGAGAGAGAGAGAGAGAGAGAGAGAGAGAGAACGAGAACGAGAACACACACATAAAGGCTCAGAATGTAGGATCAGGGCTTGATGTGGGAGTGCAGGAGACTGGGTCAACAGGCCCACCCATCCCACAGCACTTAAGAAAAACCCAATCTTCAGTGTTTCTAATCACCAACACTCAAGGTAAGGCCTTCCCTTTCCAGAAGTTGTGTTCTTACACCAGTCTACTGGGGCACAGGCACAAGGGGAGGGGGTGGTTTGACTAAGCCCCAAGCCTGTATCCACACTTACCATACTGTGCATTTGTGGGGGTCGAATATCCCCATCTGTGTGTCTAAGCCTGTCTCATAGGCCCGTGGAACCCTCTGAGCCCACCTTATTCACTCTCTCAATCCGGCTCCCTCCTCTTCAGTTGGACAAACAAGGGCTTTTGTCTTTGGCTCAACTGAAGGGCAAAGCTGGGGGTCTGGCTCCCCACCCCCTCTCTCCCCTTTCCCTCACTGTAGCCTCTTTCTTCCTCCCCCCTTGGGGACTTGGGGACTTGGCCTTGGTAGGGTATTTAAATTATAACATAAAAAAGACAGCAGGCACTGAGAAGAGAAAGCCCTCCCCCCCCAGAGGGAAGGATCTGGGGCTGCTCCCTCCAGGGGACAAAGCAACTGAAGGATGTCCCAGTGGAGAAGTCCAATCCCAACATGGCTCCCCGCACACGAGGGCTGAAAGGCTGCTCCCACCCGGCCCAAGGGGAATGTCCGAGCCACGCTGTCGATTCACTCTGAAGGAGGCAGGAAAGGGTTCTGAGTTTTTTCTCCGCACATTTTTCTCCTCTCGCTGTCTCTCCGTGGCAGGGGTAAAGAGCCACCCATACTCTGGAGCGTCCCCCCCGGAAAGAACTAGAATAGGTCTTTCCCATGCAAAATGATGGTGCAGATATGAGGGGCGGGAGGCGTGGGCCCCAGCATCCTTTGGGAGAGGCGTTTGACTGTAGCAAGCCACGCTGGGAGAGGGACATCGGAGCAAACATCACGGGCTACGCACTGGAGTCCCCCAGCTTGGCCTCTGTGTCGCTGTCGCTCAGGTAGCTGTGAGAGTATCGGGATCGGCCGGCATGGTCCAGGGGGTCATGCTCATCATCTGATCGGTCAAGGGCAAGGGATTTCTGGTAGCTGGAAGGGCTGCAAGGAGAGAAGAACACAGGCTCAGAGGGGAGGGGGCCCCCAAAGCCGACTCTGAATGGCACCTACTTCTTCTGGCCACTGCAACCAGAGGGCGGCCGGAGCCCAGCACGGGAGCCAAGGAGCCCTCATAAATAACCGTGGTGAAATAAAGGAGAGAAGCCTTTTGTTGGGCATTTAGAGCTCTTCCTGTCTTCTTAATTAAAGGTTTTTATTGACAAAACACATGCGTGGGTAATTTTTCAGCATTGACCCTTGCATAACCTTCTGTTCCAAATTTTTCCCTCCTTCCCCCACCCCTTCCCCTAGCTGGCAGGTAGTCCCATACATGTTAAATATGTTAAAACACATGTTAGAGCCAATATATGCTCTTCCTGCCTTCTTACATTTTATTCTCATGCACATTCTCCAAGATCCGCCATGGCTGTTTCTTCTACAGATTCCTCATCTCCAGCCTCCAGACTTTTACACTGGCTGGCCCTGATGCCTAGTGTGCTCCCCCTCTCACCTCCACTTCTTAGAATCCTCTTCAGGACCGGCTCAGATCCCACCTTCTGCAGAAAACCCTTCCTGCTCCTCCCTCAGCTGCCAGTGCCTTCCTCTCAGATCACTGCCCTCTATCTGCAGCTTGCAGGAATCCAGTTACTTAAATTTTATGTCCCACATTAGAATGGAAGCTCCTCGGGACAACCAGGTGGTGCAGTGGAGAGAGCACCAGTCCTGGGTTCAAATCTGGCTCAGACACATACTAGCTGAGTGACCCTGGGCAAGTCCCTTCACCCTGATTGCCTCAACTACAATAAAAAGGAATGGAAGCTCCTTGGTGGCCCGGGTCCAAAAAGTGGGAATGGAGAAAAAAGTAAATTCCATGTACGATCTCGCAGTTTTGAGGAATTCGAATAATATACACAAAAATAAAGCTATACCAAAAAATCATCCTTTGAAAATTCAGAATTTGAGTTCTCTAGTGCCCAAAGGTCAGACATGGATTATTATAGCCTAGTTCCACACACACACACACACACACACACACACACACACTGTTGAGATCAGATTGGAATTCAGGCCTCCTGACTCCAGAGCTGGCGCTTTATCTACTTCCCCACCATCTGCCCCAAGGAACTCCCATTGGAACATGGGAGGTAACATGTAAATAAGTCGGTTCCAGTAAGCTACAAGAGTCGCTAGCTGCCCCCAGTACCGCAACTGTTACAAGCCTTGGTTAACCTTGGTTGTGTCCCGGACCTGTGGGGCAGCAGTTGGCAAAGCCTGCAGACCCTTCTCAGAACCAAGTTATTAAATGCATAATACAAGAGTCCAAAGCGCGTGGATGATCTGAGGAGACTTGAGGGAAGCAGGGCTTCTATTGCAAAGGGGCAAGGGCAGGGAGCTGCTCTGATGAGGATGGGAGGCTGGGAGCAAGATCCAAGCGTGAATGGAAGGGGAATGGGGGTAACTTAACCGATTAAATTAAGGCCCCAGGTGTCTCTCCATCTGCACACTCCTGCCTGGAGGCTACAGCCCCGATCCTGTATCCCTGCGATTATCAGGCAGGACCCAGGGTCCTAGGTCCTTGGAGCCACAGCCAGAAGCTGGTGGGCAGATGCTAGACAGTGCAGTGGAGAAAGCACTGGGCCTGCACTCAGGAAAAGCTGAATCCAAATTTGCCCTCAGAGACTTACTAGTTGAGTGACCCTGGGCCAAGTCAAGTGAGCCACTCCCTGCCTCAGTTTCTTCATCTGTAAAATGGGAGATAATAAAAGCACCTACCTGTAATTGGGAGGACTGAATGAGATGATAATTGTAAAGTGCTTAGCACAGAGCCTGGCAGACCCTATGCAAAGGTTAGCTATTATTATATTCCTCGCCTCCCTAATACCCAAGGGATTCTCAACCAACTTTCCCAGTATCACAAAGGAAAAAGCCCCTTGGCATCCAGCTGCTGAGCCCTTTCCATTTTGAACATTTTAACCAAATTGTTTAAAAAGGCTTCTTCCCAGAGAGCTGAGCCGGCATCTCTCGTTCAGGGCTGTCGAGAACAATTTGGCACATGGACTAATTCCCGTTGGAAGAGCCTGTAGTGGCAAGTCCCACTCCTCTCCTCTTCGCTGCAGCTTCCGTGCCCTGAATTCTCCCTGGTCCCTGCCACCAGATGGGAAATTAGGCCTCCCTCTCCACCACTCCCCTGCGCCACTTTATCCGCCCCCGTGCCAGCGAGGGCCTTGGGCCAACTAGGTTCTGAAGAGCTCCCTTCCTGGCCTTTTTTCTTCCTGGTTTCCCAGCCGAGTGGTTTGGTTCTGGCCTAATGCCACCCGTGCCGATGGCGACTCCAATTCCCCAAGGTGACAATGTACCAGAACTCCAGATTTGCTCCTGTTTCCCAGATAAGGAGAAATGTCTCTAAGATGGCAGAAGAATGGGACTTTTTTGGTCACTGATCTCCCCGCCCAGGCTATAAAAGGGCACGGGGGCTCAGAGATAATGACATCCGGGCGTAACGGTGCTTTGCCTTTCCATCACTGGGTTTACTCCCCGGATGAAAGAAGCACTGGTTTTGGAATTACAGACCCTGGTTCAGACTTTCACTTAGTGCCCGGGTAGTGCTGGGTAAGTCACTTAACTTCCCTCACCTGCTGTCTCCTCTGACCTGGACTAGCTCCCTCTAAGGTGTAAATGTATGTATGGTGTATCTTGTCTCGAGAGGACCAGGACTTGGATGTGCACTTTCACCTCACCAAGGTGAGGAAATACTTTCTGCCAGGGCAGGCTGTCACCTGGTCACCGAGAAGTCATGAAAGGCTAAGAAGTCCTGGACCGAAGGTCGGCCACGCTAAGGGCCCCTTGGGCAGGGTTTCGGCCCTGGGAAGTCAGGACCAAGGATTTAGTTTGGCTCTGGGAGGGTCACGCAGTCCCCAGGGCTCACAGGAAGGCAGTTCCTGCTCCATCAGAGGCCCCGTTGCACCCTGCCACAGACCCGAGCCCATATGCTGCCAGGTCGGCTCGTTTCTTCTCGTCTCCGCCCTCGAGGCTCCTGGGCCCACCAGAGACAACCCAAGCAGGATCTGAATTTGCACCATGCACCCGCCCCGCCTTTGATCCTCCGGTGCTCGCCCACAAACGCACATGGCATGCAGAAAGTGCTGGTTAGTTCGTGAGTCCAGACACAAACAGAGGTCTGGAGAGGTCCCTGAGGGGCGAGAAGGCCTGGGCTTCCAGATCACAGCGGGCTCTAAAGGAGGCACTAATTTCCTGCTGAGTCACCCTTTCTTGTCCTGCCTCTGATGGCAGCGGTGACCGAGGCTGCCCCCCCCACCAGGGATGGGCAGGAAAGAAAGAAAGGTGGGCAGGAAGATATGGCCCAGAAAGGCCTTAGCTAACCAGGGACGGGGGACAAGCGGAGCGAGCGAGACTGTCCAGTTAGCCTTTCATCTCCAGAGGGAGACAGGAAAGCTCAAGCTGGGGAAGGCGAAGGGTCATCGTTTACATTTTCTGCTCTGAAACCCAGCGGTGAATGCAGGAGCCGGGAAGCAAGTGGGGATTTTATAGAGGCTCAAAGTCCCTTCGTTCTACGGGGGAAACTGAGGGAGCGACGGTGGCGGGGGCAACGAGCAGAGGCGGGGCCACCGCTCCCGTGACCACGGCCGGCACTCGAGGCTGGGGGGAAGAAACAAAGCCTGCTCCCGAGGCTGATGGCTCCGGCTGGGGGCCCGGGCTCTCACTCAGAGGCAGGTTAAGCTCGGCCCACGGAAGGCGACACAGCGCCCCCTTGCCATCTGTACCCACGGCAAGGAGCAGAGGCAGAGTGCCGGACAAAGGAGCGTCCTGCCCACCTCGGGCACCGGGCTCCTCTGGGGCTCTCGCCATCCCTGGCACCCGGGTACTTGTGCCATCTCTGCCTAGACAGCCTCAGACCCTCCTCATGCAGGTAAGGAACCGCGCCCCGTTCTGGGGCTATTAGTAGAGGGGTGGGGCACACTGCAACCGCACCACATGCTGCTCTCCCCGCGGGGGGCCACCTACTGCTTAGTCGCTCTCGGGACGGTACAGGTAGCGCATCATCAGGCTGTCCACCTCCTTCTTCCTCTTCTTCTCCTCCTTGCGAGCCAGTCTGCTGGCCCGGCCTCCGCCCTCGCCCTCGCCCTCCGAGGCCGGCCCCGGCCCCTCCGGGCCCTTCTTGACGCTGGAGCCGCTGCGGCACGAGACGGTGGAGCCGCTGGAGGAGGAGGAAGACTCAGAGTCTGAGGACTCGGTCTCCTTCTTCTTCTTCCTCTTCTTGGATTTCTTCTTGCTCTTCCGGGAGCGGGTCTTGCTCCGGTGTTTCCGCCCGGAAGAACGCTCCGACGCAGAGCTGCTGCTGCTGCTGCTGCTGCTGCTGCTGCTGCTTCTCTTGCCTCGACCCTTGCGCCTGCTCCGAGACCGCGACACGTCGGCGGCCGAGGCGGAGCGGCGCATGGTGGTGGCCATCTCTCCGGCAGCGGCGCCCAGCTGGGCGCTCCGGACGCTCCGGCGGTCGTCCTCGTCCGAGTCGGGCCGCAGGCTGCTCCGCTTGAACTCAGCGGGCTTGTAGCTCAAGACCTCGTTGATGGCGGCCTCCAGGTCCGGGTCCAGGCAGGAGCGGTGCCCGGCGGCACAGACGCCGGAGCCGGCGGGCTCGTCGGAGGTGGCGGTGCGGGGCCGGGGGGGCACCGACAGGCTGCGGGCCAGCGAGGGGTGGCCGTACTGGGAGTGCAGGTCACTCAGAGCCACGCTGGCCCCGTCCTCGTCCCAGTCGTCCAGGCAGCTCCGGCCTCGGGACAGGCGGGACTCGGGGCTCTCTCGCCCCAGCCTGGAGGCCCTGCTCAGGCTCGGGCTGAGGGCGCCGGGGAGGCCCTCGAGCCGAGAGGTGCTGCGGCGTGAGCCGGGCGAGCCCGACAGGGAGAAGCTGAAGGACGACCACGTCTCGTCGTCCCGGCCGTTGTGCCGCGTGGCCGAGGAGGCTCGGCTGACGGGGGCCGAGACGGTGGAGGACCGATCCAGGTCGGAAGCCCACCTCTTCTCCAGCCCCCGGCTCACCCTGCTCCTGACCTCCGAGAGGATGACGCTGCCCTCGTCCGCCTCCTGGGCCTTCTTACAAGGGCCGGCCTCCCCGGCGGCGGGGCCTCGGCGGGCCTTGCGGGGCGGCCGCTCGGGGGAGGCCGCCCGCTCGCTCAGGGTGGTGAAGAGGGACCCCTCGTCCCCGGTGCCCCCGATGGAGTCCTTGAGGGTGAGCCGCTTTCGGTAGCTCAGGGAGCTCAGGGCCGAGGCCGGCCTCTCCTCCAGGCCCTTGCCCTCCTTGGGGACTGTGCTGAGAGACAGTCTGAGAGGGGCGTGAGCCCGAGAGGAGAGAGCCGCGGGCGGACGAAGGAGACGGAGGGAGAGAGACACACAAAAGAACAAGCATTAAACCCAGAGAATAAAGACCCGGGAGGAGGGAGGGGAGGGCAGAACAGCAGCGGCAACAGCAGCCCTGGCAAAGGGGGAGGGAGAGCTTCGGAGGAAATGAAGCAAAATAATTTGCGTCAGTGAAAATAGCTTCACGGAGAATGTCATGTAAATTAGACTATTGTTCTATTTCATCACTTTTCCCCCCACTAAAACGTTTAGTTCAATTTATTTCATTGTCAACTACCTGGAGCCTCGTGTGGCTCCGAGACGGATGGCAGCGGGGCGGGGACAGAGGCATTATCTGCAATAACAAAATGTGGCTCGGCCGAATAAATTAAACCAATTAGAGGCGGCCACTGGGCGCTGGTGGGGAGGGGGCCGGGGCCGGGAAGGGGAGCGGGGAGCCGGGCGGGAATCGCTTCTGCTCCCTGCCCACTTGGCATCCCACTGGCCCATTCCGTGCCCCATGAGGGGGTGGGGAAGGAGGGGACTGTGGCAGAGTGGGGAGCAGGCGGGGAAAGAGAGCTGCCCCTCTTCTCGGCTGCCATGTAAGGTAGATAAGCAAGAGACCAGAACTGACCTGCAGAAGAAGGGCGAGCTCCCAGAAAAAACACAAATAGCCCCCCCACCCTGGCACCTGGCGTTGGTCATACTCAGAAGGGGCCATCTGATACCTGAGCTCACCAGGCGCTGGGGCCGACCTGGCAAGGGAAAGGAGAGAGCCGGGGACCTGCCGGCACCCAGGGCCTTGTTTCATGACTCCCAAGGCCCCAGTAACCCAGAACAAGCAAGGGCCTTGGCCGTGAACTCTCACTTCCTCCTGCCCCCAACCTGCTCTGGCCTGTCAAGATTAAGGAAGCCCACCCAAGGCCTGCCGCTGAAACAGGAAAGGGTTAAGGAAAACACATCAGGGGAGGGAAAGACCCAGCCTGGGGGAGGGACCGAATGACCTGGTCCACCTAGTCCCAGTGACTGGAAAACCCTCGGAAAATTCCCCCCCTCAGCAGCCCGGCTTGACGTGGACAAGCATCCTTGAGTCACCCATGTGGGAATGAGTCACTCCGCTCATGGGATGGGACCTCATGGCAGACTCGGGCCCTTCCAGGCTTGCCACGCTCCCCGGAGCCAGGCAGAACATCAAGCCTGAGGAGGACTCGGGGAAGGTCCGAGGGGACAAGCCCCGAGCCGAGCCCACCTAATAGCCGCCTCTCCCGCCCCCCGTAACCCTACGCCACTCACCTGGAGCTCTTGAGGCTTCCATCATCTGAAGCAGCCTTGGAAGGACCCTTGTTTTTTGACAACCAAGACTTGACGCCGTCGACCCGGTCTTCCAGCTCAGAATCCACGTCGGAGTCGCCCTCGCTGCTTGGGCAAGCGCAGAGAAATGGGCAGGGCCGGGGAGGGGGAGGAGAGGAGGAGGTTATATCACACAGGGTCCACAAGATGGGCTAGAGGAGGAGGAAGCACTTCCCTCGTGGAGGGGTGGGTGGGGGGGTTGGAGACATGCTTCTTAGTGGGAGGGGGAAACAGGTAAGAAAAGGAGGGAGGTTAGAGGCAGCTCACAGCCTTGGCAGGGGGCCCTGTCCGGCGCTTGGCACAGCGCCTAGCACACAGTAGGCACTTATTAAGTACTCCAGGACTGACTGTTCTCCCTTGAGTTACACAACTGCATGACCCCCCCCCCAAAGCATGCCACAGAAAGATACAGATTCCACCCATCAGGTGGGCACTCCTTGGCTGGTAGGAAGTAGACTGGGCGTGACCAATCAGAAGAGATCAACTGGCAAGGCTGCCTACCCACTTTTCTGTTAAAGGGCTCATTCAGATGAGGCCCTGGAAGGCGGGCTCCAGAGATGGGCTGGACCCCTGCCCTCCCCAAATGCCCTGTTTTATTGTCTTTTGGGGTTTTTTTTGGCAGGTGTGGGTAATGTAGGTATTACAGAAATTTTGGAGTAGAACATCAATATGGGCTATCTTCAATTGGAGAACCAGGACAACAGCCAAAGGGGACAATCAGTTCTGGATAGTATTCTCCCAGTATTTTCTTCCTTAGTCACAGCCCTATATAATTCTCCCCAAAGGAGGGCATCTGTGATACTTTTAAGCTCAACATGAAGCCACTCTGTGGGGCCCATGCTGGCCCAGGGCAGACAAGTCTCCTTAAGCAGTGGGCAGTCTAGCTAAGCCTGGTGGCCTGCCTGGGCAATGGCCGGGGCACTACTGGGCAGAGACCCCCCGCCAGGATAAGACAGCCAGGACCACACCCCAACTTGTCCTTAGATACAGACAGAAGTAAGCCCCTCGAGGGCAGGGACGGCGCTTTTGTTCCTGGGCCCCCAGAGCCTTGTGCCTGGTACACAACACTCACCTAATCAATGTTTACTCACTGACTCCAGGTCACACTCTCTCCAATAGACCGCAAGCCCCCGAGGACAAGACTGGTTCACTTTTGTGCTCCTGCCTAGTACGGGGCCTGGCACGGAGCAGGCCTAAATAAATGAATGACTGATTCAAGGTCACCCCTCCTAGTAGAGTGTAAACGCCTTGAGGACAGGGTGATTTCATATTGTCATATTTTTGGTCTTACTTGTATTGCTATTAATATTTTGCTTTATATTGGTATCCCCAGTGCCTGGAACACAGGAGGGCCCAAATAAACACCTAGGGCATTGGTTTAAATTAAGTTAAAAGGATTAACGAAGTCCTAGAGAAAAGAGGGAGAGGCTGAGAAGCAGGAGAAAGGAGGGTGACTACTCCCTGCCATACTCTAGGTTTCTCAGGACGCACGGCTCTGCCCACAGAGTCCCGGGCTGGCACTCTGCTCTCCTTTGCCACCCTCACTCGGGCAGGCTGCTACCGGACCATGGGGTTCCTTCTCTCCCTCCTGGAGGCGGAGTACTCCTCAGCCTACCCCCTTCCCACAGAGGTCTCTAAATGTTGATGTTAGCGTTGCTGGGTAAAAGCAGCCACATCCAGGAACAAAGCCTCCCCCCTGGAGCTTCCTGGCAAGGATTCATCTCCTGCACACGCTAATGTAATATCCCCAAAGTACACACCCTCGCTCAATAAACTCCAATGGTAACGCTGCCATCAAACAACCTCCCGCTGGCAATTAGAAACCTTCGCAATCTGGCCCCAGTCCCCTTGTCCCCAAGGCTTGTCCCCCTTCACCCCTGCGAGCTTCCAGACAAACTCACTGCCCCTCACGCAGACTGCACCCCTTGTTCCTGCACAGGCCCCTTTCCCTGCCTATTTCCCCTCGCTCCATCAGACATTGGGGCCCTCCTCCCTGAAATAACCCTGTATTTACTCATACACAATAGTACATGCTTACATTGTCTCCACCGACAGCAAGTTAACTCTCGTGGGCAAGCATTTTTGCCTTTGTATTTCTGCGCTCGGTATGTAGTGGGTGCTTAATAAGTGCTTACTCACTGATTGATTGATAGGGAAGAAAAAAAAACCCACCAAGCTTCTGAAATTTAGCAAAAACCAAGAACAACAACAACAAATTGCTGGTTCTTCCACATCTCTCTGCTACAGAAATGCCAGGGTTTCTCCTTGGTATAAATTTCCTTTCATTTGTGTCAACGGGAGAGGGCTGGCTCTTGAATTATGTTCTTGAATAAATAGCCACACACAGGCGCATACGTACACGCGCGCGCACACACACACACACACACACACACTCTCACACCCCAAAGAGAAACCACCTGACACTCTTATGGGCCCATGTGAGAACCCCGCTCTTGGGGAGGAAGAATAAATAGGTAGGTTTTATGGGCTTCTGTCAAATGCAAAATTACAGCGGAGACAGGCTAGCTGAAGCCCTGAGTAAACAGGATTTAACAGCAGCTAGCCCAGACCTCTCCAATGCAAGCCATGTGCCATCCCGGCCTGGCAGATTTACAGTGGTCCACGGGCCCATGGAACACCGGTGCCACCTGATTTATGCATCCGTGTTTAAAAAAAACCTCAATCCCCAAAACCAGCCCTCCCCCCAGCCCCTCCTTCTCCCACTCCGGAGCTCCCTAATTTATCACCGCCGTTCATAACCATATTGATCACCGGTGCCGAATGCGGGCCGAATCTATGTCTACACGTTAAAAGGATTTCTGTATAAATCTCCCTTAATGCTGCACTGTTTACTGCTTTCATTAAGGTTATGGCAATAACAACTGTATCTATAAGTAAATCGAAACATTATTTTCCGGCCCGCCTTTCCACGCTCAATAACTCGGCACTGGGGCCCAGAGCGGCTCAGGCCGGCGGCCGGCTCCCCGGCATCTGCCAGGACACAGCTGGAACCAGCAAGGCGTGAGGCTGCTCCGAGCACCATCTTAAATGCGCATTTTATCAGCCTGCCCCCAGAGCTCCGAGACACCCGGCTGTGGCAGGGCCCTGGCTCGGGAGGCAGACAATTATAGGCTCAGAATAAGAATCCTCCTCGTTATATTCCAGGCGGCCAACTGGGGCATCGGGCGCCCGCCCTCCTCTGCCGCTCCGGCAGGACCGGGGAGGCCGTTTGGGCCCCTTCCCGTAAAACAATCAAGGCCGGTAAACAAACTCGGGGCGGGCGGCTCGGGGCCGGAGGAGCTTTTAAATGGCCAGAATTAAACCTGGAGTCAAACACAATTTATGTCCAGGCTTGCGTGCTATTAGTTAACTGGGAGCCAAATCATGGGGGAACAAACAAACGGAGACAGAACGGCGGGGTATATTAATTGTGTGTGACAAGCGGGCTCCAGCGGCCCTCTATCACTGTTACACACTATTACATTTATCATTAGCTCTTATGGATTTCTTCACTCCTGCCAGCCCATCCTGGTCCTGGGAAGAGCCCTGTGGGGCGGGCGGGAGGAATGGGCAGGAGGGGGCTCGGGGCTATGTGGGGGTCCCTCATGACCCAGGGGATGGAGGCTCGCCTGCTGGCTCCCGCCCTCTGAAGAGCAAGAAAAGGTAGCTGGGAAGTGGGAATGGGCCTGGGGCCCTGGTACAACCTGCCAGATGTGGTCTCTCACGTGCACGCGCGCGCACACACACACAGAGCTCTCTCAATGCCCAGGATACCCACAGGCAATCAAGTCCCCTCCATCTGGCATTCGTTATCGCCTCTGCCTTGGGAGAGCGGGCTGGTGCTTATTTGCATGAGTGCTTCCCCCAGACAAGGCCAATATTAGAGTCCCCCCCCCCCCAACTATGGCTGCCAAAACAAGGTGATAAGACTCTGACAAAAAAAATAATAATAATAAAGTCCCAGCTTCCTCCATTCTGGTTCAGGCCCCGAGTGAGAGTGAAGACTGAGATCAATTCTTCCCCAATCTAGGGCTTACCTTAACCTGGAGAGTTCACAGACCCCTAAGGGGTCCGCGGAGTGATTTCAGGGACTCCTTTAGGCGGGGGGTCGGGAGGGGGGGAATACAGCTTACTTTTCACTAACCCCTTACTAAAATTCAACACTCCCCTCAATGATTAAAAAACATTATTCTGAGAAGGGGAGCACTGCGTTGATCAGACTGCCTGAGAGACAATCCCAGGGGGCAGAGGGGTGGGGGAAGCTGGAACCCAATGAAAGGCAGGCTGTGGACGTGCGGTGGAGAGGTCTGCTCCGCAGAGCCCTTTGACTTATGGGAGGGGATGGGAGGAGCCCAGAAGCAGACTCAGAGGCACTGGGCCAGCTCCCTGACCCTGTCTGGGGGTTGGGGGGGTCTCTGCTCCCTGATCCCACTCCCAGGGCCAGCTTCCTCACCAGAGCAGAGGTGACCAACTAATCGCCTGCCCCCCAGTCACGGCCTTCTTCTGCGTCCCCTGCCACTAGGGAACTTCCGGGGGCCCGGCCCTCCCTGCTCGAGTCTCATTAGGAAACGGAGTAGGGGATGTTACGAGTTAAGAGGCTTGACAAAGAAGGCGAGACGGGTGCCCACATGCTACATGCAGCGAAGTGGGGAGAGAACACGGACTCAAAGGTTAGAGACGCCATATAACAGACAGAAAATGCAAATGCTTTGATCCTCACAGCTTATTCTTTCTTTTCTGATACTTTGTCACCATGTCCTGCAAACTGGAAATGGGAAAAAATAAAAAATAAAGACTGGGTGGGCCAGACAAAGAGGCAGCTGAGTCAAAAGAAGTGGAGGCTGGGGAGGAGAGGGCATGAAGTGGGGAGAGGGCCGGAGGGGGCTGTCCTGCTGCTGCCACATGACTGAACCGAGGGCACCGGGTTTACAGTTGGGGGACCCGAGTTCAAAACTGGATTTTGTCACTAAATACTCAGGTGATCTCGGGCGAATTACTTTACCTCCCTGAGCCTCGGTTTCCTCATCTGTCAATTGAGGGGTTTGGCTAGATGACCTCAGGGGTCCCTACCAGCCCCCACCTCTGTGATCTCATCAGAGCGCCACCTTCTGCCTGTGGCCGTGCCCTCTCATTCCTGCACAGCATAGGGCGAGCGGCAGGCTGCTGGAGCGCTGGCTAATGGGGAAAGAGGGAAGAAGCCCTTTTGGACAATGGGGATGGGAGAAGATGGGAGAAGGGCCTGGGAAAATTCACGAGAGGGTTCTGAGGGGAGAAGAGGTCCGGTCTGAGAGAGCGACGTGGCCAGCCCCTCAGCCCCCACAGCGCCCCATCCTCCGGCCTCCCGGACGCCTCAGCCCGAGACTACAAATCTGTCTCAGCTAAACCGTTCCCTGGGTGGGTTTTATGGGAGGAAATCGCTGGCACAGTCGCGGAGCGCCGGGCCCTTAAATCTCTGTTCTCCCCGGACTGGGACAGGCGCCATCGGAAACACAGCTAAACAGGGGAATAACTCATCCTGAGCAGGCTGAGGGCTGGGAGGGAGACGGGCGCACTGTGGGCTGGGGGTGGGGAGAGCAAGGAGAGGGCTTCTCCTCTGGAGGAGACGATGCAGGGCGGAGGAAAGCAGCTGGGGGGGACGCCCCCGAACCTCGCTGGGCTCTCGGCCCAGAGGTGCCCCGAAGACTCGCCTGTGACCCTACGGGGACCCCAGGGCAGTGGGCTTCCCTAGTCCATAACCGGGCCTGGCACCGGCACAGAGAAGGCCCCCAGTCTCTGCCTTTCTCTGCTTTGGGGCCCCAGCACCTCCACCTGGCCCCCACCTGTTAATGAGGTCCTCGTTGTCGTCGCTTTCCATTTCGTCCTCAATGGCCGCCTGCAGGTCCCCGATGCGCTTGAAGGCCAGCTTCAGGTCCGCCTGCAGGCTCTGGTTCGCCGCTTCTAAGCTCTCCAGGTCCATCTCCTAGGGAGGGACAGCAGGCAAACGTTCTGTGGGAGAGCCTCCCAGACCCCGGTAAGGCGCCCTGGGCTAACACCCCCCCCAGGTCCCCAAGGGTGCAGGACTCGGCTGTTCCAGGGGAACACCCTGAAAGATTCCAGACCACCCTGGTGGGTTTGAGCGCTTCTCCTCAGGTAGGCAGCAGCTGGCCCCGGCTCAGTGTTGGTCACTCTGGCCAGACCCTGTCTCCCATGCAACAAAACTGGCTCTCTTCACCAGGCTGCCCCAGCATGTCCTGCCTGGGCCCCTGCAGTTACGGCGCTGCCATGGTGACAGGGAGGAGTCCAGAGGGCACCTCTGCCCCCCTCCCCGGGCCGCCGGACGCTCACCAGCTCGTGCTTCTTGCGGCTGGCCTCGGCCTCCTTTTTGGCCAGCTCTCCCATTTCCTCCTTGGTGTCGCGGAGCTGCCGCTGCAGTCGCTTGTTTTGCTCTTTCTCCCGGCCCTCTGCGGCACTGCGCTGATCGCGCTCCTCCGTCAGCTTCTCCATGTTCTCCTTCAACCGGCCTGCCAAGTTCTGCGGGAGGGGCAGAGGAGGAGGGCAGAACAAGTGGGCGGAGGCTCTCCCTTGGGGGGTGCCCGCAGGACCAGCCAGACCTTGATGATCCGTGCAACAAACTCCCCTGCATGCTGATGCAGGGCCAGCTGGACCTCGATGGTCCGTCCCACCTACTCCCCTGTGCTGGCACAGGGCCAGCCAGACCTCAATGATGCATGCAACAAACTCCCCTGCACTGACATAGGACCAGCTGGACCCCGACAGTCCAAACCACCTACTCCCCTGTGTCGACGCAAGGCCGCATGTAAGCCATCCCCAACTTGCCAGTCAATGTCCCAAAGGCTGAAAAACCATCCGGGCACTAAGTCAAGCCCGCTTCCTGTGTTCCGGGCACGGCACTGAGTGCAGGGAGTACAAAGAAAGGCGGAAGCAGAGCCTGCCCTCAGGGGGCTTACAGTCCAATGGGGGGCCCAGTATGAAGTAGCCACAGACATACAAGGAATACACAGAGAGAGGAATAAGCAGCTGGGGGCCTTGGGAGACGCCTCTCACAGAAGGTGGGATCTGAGATGATCTTTGAGCAAAGCCAGGGAATCCAAGAGAGGAAGAAAGATGGGACACAGTGCGTGCAAAGGCCTGGAGACGGGAAATGAGCTAAACAGAGGGAGGAGGCATGGGGATGGGTGGGGATGGGTCCTGGGAGCCCAGTCCTAGCTTTAACTAGCTGGGTCACCTCTCCCAAACCTCATTTTTCTCCTCTGTAAAATGGGAAAAACTGGATGAGATGGTCTCAGAGGTCCCTCCCCTACTAATATTCTAAGTTTCAAGTCAATGCATGGTTTTTCTAGATAGAAATAGGACCAAAGGATGGAGCAAGGGCAGGAAAATGAAGCCTGATGGGGCAGGAGATAGCCTGACCACTTACTGCCTGCCTGTATGATCGTGGCTAAGTCAACAAATCTATCTGGAAAATAAGGGGGTGGAACAAAATGACTTCAGAGGTGCCCTCCAGCCCCAGAGCTAGGTTCCTGAGGCCCCCATCCCCACCAGACTCTCAACTAAGGCCCAGCGATTACCAATGAGGGGCAGCAGCCCTGGCTTTCCACAGGAGAGTCGGATCCCGCTTGGCCATAACGCCCTTGATGTCCCCGCACCAACTCTGGAGGTCATCTCCCCATAACCCTTGCATCAGGGAAGGCCAGACTGAGACTAGGAGGCCGGGCTGGGCAATAGCAGCAGTGCTTGGGTCTGGGTCCTCAGGGAGGCCTCATGGTGGGGGAGATGGTCTGAAATTGGGGGGGAGCAACAGCCAGCCCTCCCCTCACAGAGAGCCCCTCCCCAGCCCTTGTGCTGAAGAGCAAGGAGGCTGGAGCAAAAAGGATGGAGTGTGATCTGTAGTGAACAATCTGGGGTGAAGAGGGATGGGGGGAAAGAGGAGAGAGGGGAAAAGAGGAAGAAAAAGAGAGGGAGGGAAGGGGAAAAAAGAGAGAGGGAGAAAGAAGGAAAGAAGGAAAAAGGTGAGGGGAGAAAAGAGATAGGGAAAGGGAAAAGAAAAAAGAGAGGAAGGGAAGGAGAGAAGGGGAAGGAGAAAGGTAATGGAGAAATAAAGAGGGGAGAAGGGAAAGGAGGAAGAAAGGGAGGGGAGGAGAGAAGGGGCAGAAAAGAGGGGTAAGGGAGAAAGAAAGAGGGGAGAAGAGAAAGAAGGAAGAAAGAGAGAGGGGGGGACAAAGGAGAGAGGGGAAAGAAAAGGAAAGAAGGGGAGGGGGCGAATGGAGCAAAGGGAAAGAAAAGAAAAGAAGGGAAAGAGAAGAAAAGAAGGAAAAGAGAGAGGGAGGAGGAGAAGGAAAGAGAAGAGAAGGGTTAGAAAGAGAGGGAATGGGGACAAAGGAGAGAGGAGGAAAGGGAGAGAGAGTGAGAGGGGAAAGAGTAAGAAGGGAGAAAGGAAAGGGAAGAAAGGGAGAGGGGAGAAATGTAGGGGAAAGTGAAGAGGAAGGAAAAGGGGAAAGAGGGAAGGATAAGGAGAGGGAAAGAGGTAAACAATGGAGAGAGAAAGGAGAAGAAAGGAAAAGAGGGTAAGGAAGGAGAAAAGAGGGGAGAAATAAAAGGTAGAGAGGGGAAACAAAAGGAGAAGAAAGGAGCACAGGTGAGGGAATGAGAGAAGAGGGGGAAAGCAGAGAAATGGGGAAATGGGAGGGGAGGAGGAGAGAGGGAAGAATTAGTAAAAGGCAGACAAGGGGAAAAGATGGGAAGAATAGAGAGAGGAGGGGAAACAATGAGAGGGGGAGGAGGGAGAGAAGGGAAGAAGAGGAGATGAGTGAGGAGAAATTAAATGAGATGAGAGGAGAGAGCAAGAATGGGGGAGGAGAGGGGGCGAGAGGCAAGGGGAGCGGAGGGGAGCGGGGAGCCAGCCCGGCACGAGGCTGTGGTCCGCTGCATATTTATGGCTCTGCTGAGGAGTGGGGTGGGAGGAAGGAGGGGAGATGGATGGGGGAGCGGCGAGGGGGCAGCCGGGAAAATAGGAAGTCGAAAAGCGGAGCTGCTAAGGTCCCTAGGCATTAGGCTGGCGCTGAAGCAGAATATCAAGCAGGTGGGGGTACGGCTGCTCCACTGACTGGGGGGCTCAGGGATGGGGGGGGCGCAGCGGGGGAAAGGCTAGGAGCCAAACTCCCCCCCCACAAGGGAAGGCAGCACAACAGCTGGGCCACGGTCAGTGACCTCCCTGCACCCCTAGGATGGGGCTGACTCCCAACAAGATGAGGGCTCAGAAAGATAGTCTGAGGACCTGGCTCCTCTAACTCAAGATCCTTGGTCCAAGCTTGGGGAGGGAAGAGGGGCAGCCACTGATGCTTTTTCTTTATCCAATGGAGAAAACAGGGGGTCCTGCCAAGGGAGAGGGGGATCCCAGAGAAAGGAATGGAAGCCTCGCCCCTGAGCTCCCCTCTGAGGGGGCCCCTCGTGTACTGGCTTTGGAATCAGATGTTCAAACCCTGCCACTCTCACTACCCATGGGATCTTAGACAAGATATCCCCCCCCCCATTGAGACCTCAGTTTCCTCATCTGTAACATGGGACAGTGAGGCTGCCCCGGATCCGAGTCCCTCTCAGTTCAAGATCTCTGGTCTTAGGATCTCAGTTCAAATCCCGGCTCTGCCGCTCCTCCCTGGGCCTCGGTTTCAGGAGGACTGGATTAGCCTTTGGGGGAGGCTCTCCCAGCTTGAGATCTGGGAGCCCGGGCTGGGGGCTCAGTCCTGAGAGGGGGGCCCCAGGAGACAGCACGCACCTCCAAACGCTTGACTTGGGTCTTCTCAAACTCCAGGCGAGTCTCCAGCTCCCGGATCTTGGCTTCCTGTCGGCTCACCAGCGACTTGTCCACCATGGATTGCTCCAGAAACTCCACTTGGCTCTGGAGAGCCTGCATCTGAGAGGAAGAGGAGGAGAGGGAGGAATCAGCAGGGGCCTTTCTTGGCCCATGAGACAAGGACTGGAGAAAGGCCCTGGAGGAAGGGCGGCAAGGATGTGGGGGCCGGGCTAGAACTCCCCTCCCTCTCTTGGACGTTCCAGGTCCTGGTCCACATCTCTCTCTCCACAGAATACAAGGGAAGCTCAGCACCCAAAGAAAGTCAGGAAAGCGCCAGCCGTAGCCTTCCCAGGGGGATGGGGGCTGCTCCCCGACACCAGGGCCCAGCAAGCCCAAGGCCCGCTACCTTCTCCTGGAGCTCCTGCTTCTCCTTATTGGCCTCTTCCAGCTGAATCTGGAGGTCGTTCATTTGGGCCAGGTCCCGGGAAGCCTGGGGAAAAGGACGGAGAATGAGCTTCCAGAGCAGGAGACGTGGTCCTGCTTGTTCTGTCTCCCCTGATGCACAGTAGGAACTCGATAAATGCTTGGGGAGTTGTTTTATAGAAAAAGGAGTTCAATTCGAAGGCCTGGGAGAGGCCCATCCCACCACACCCCCTCCCATCTTGCCAGCAGAAGTGCTTTGGATATCTATCAGTTAATTAACAAGCATTTATTAAGCACCTACTGAGAACAGGCACTATTCTAATAGAAGAAACAAGAAGGGCACACAGAAATGAATGCAAGAAGGAAAAGGAAAATTAATAGTTAAACACGAGGCAGCATGAGCGGGTTGGGGGGTTTGGGCCTAAGCTTAGTCTTGGAGGAAGAAAGGGGGTCTCTGGCATTGCAGATGAGGGCTGGGGAGCAGAGGAAAAAGCCAGCTGGGCACAACGCAAAGGGCCCCTCTGCACTAGCTTACCCAAGAGCATGGGAGGCCTGGGGAGCCAATGTCTAGAGAGGATGCAGAGGGAGGCTGGAGCCAGTCCTGAGGGGCTTTAAAAGCCTAACAGTGGAGTCTATGGCTCGTCTACAGACAATAGGGATCCACTACTGTTTCCAGGTGGGGAGCAATGCCAGGCTCTATGGGTGCTGAAGGAGAAGGCGGGGAGGGAGCAGACAGGTCAGGGCCAGCACCTGGGCTACAGCAGCCTTGTGCTTCTTCATGAGCTCATTCAAGTCCTCCTGGTCCTCCTCCAGCCGGCTCTGGATCTCATTCTTCTCTCGCTGAAGGCGGCTCACCTGCTCCTCTAGCTGGGGAAAGATACAAACAGGGCTGTGAGGCCCGGCGTCCTGGGGTGCCCTGGCTGAGCTGCCCTGGGACAATCACTTAGGACAGACTGCTGCTGCTCTGCACAAGTGAGCCTAATGCAAAGGGCCCCTCTGAGCTACTTTACACAATGCAAGGAGACTGCACAGATGTGCACAATGCAAGGAGACTGCACAGATGTGCACAATGCAAAGGGCCCCTCTGAACTACCTTATACAATGCAAAGGGACTGTACGCATGTGCACAATGCAAAGGGCCCCTCTGAGCTAGCTTACACAATGCAAGGGGACTCTCTGCAGGAGTGTGCACAATGCAAAAGGCCCCCTGCAGTAGCTTACACAATACAAGGGGACTCTACACAGATGTGCACAATGCAAAGGGCCCCTCTGAACTACCTCACACAATGCAAGGGGACTCTGAACAAATGTGCACAATGCAAGGAGACCCTCTGCACGAGTGTGCACAATGCAAAGGGCCCCTCTGAGCTACCTTACACAATGCAAGGGGAGTGCACAGATGTGCACAATGCAAGGGGACTCTCTGCTCCAGTGTGCCCAGTGGCCCCAACTTCAGTAATGCTTCTGACATTTAGCACCTGTGGAACCTACAAGAGGGAGTGCTTTTATTCCACTCCCTCTTCCCCAGGAGACAGAACTCCTTGAGGGCCTGATAATTTTTGCCTTTCTTTGCATCCCTAACACTTTGCATGGTGCCTTTGTTATATTTGTTAGCTCTGGAAGGATTTCCTCCTGGGGCCTCAGTTTCTTCCTCTGTTAAATGGGAGGGTTTTAGCCTGGTGGTCTCTGAGGGGCCATGAAGCACTAAATAAATCAAGGATCCTATCCTTACTTTTTAAAATGGGCGGTTTAGACTACTAGAGCTCCAGTTTCCTATACATCCCAGCAGTGGGGAACCATGTCAACAACACATGCTCCAACCCTACCCGTGTGACCCTGGACCTCAGTTTCCTCATTAGGAAAAGAGGAAGGTGAGCTAGGTACAACCAAGGTTCCTCCTGGAGGGAGATTGTAAGGGGCTGAAACTCGAGCCAATCCACTGAGGTGGGACAATTGGGCACTTAAGGCTAATTACTGGTTGGACAATATAAGAATATGCTTGGAAAATGGCCCTTCCCACTATCCTGTGCTGCCCAATCATTTGGTGTCCACAGAGAATTGTGGGAGGGACTAAGAGGTGCAGGGAGACTAGCCAGGGTCACTTCTGAGAGAGACTGACGAGGTGAGGTCGCAGAGATCCTACCTGTCCACTCTCTTCACTTCTACCGCTAAAGATCTAGAATAAAGCCTTTTGCTTATCCTGACTCCGGCTGATTCTGAGGTACCCAGGGACTAACAGGGTCACCACAGGAGATGTGTGAAAGGGCGCCCCTAACTGGGGACAGCAACATCCTCAGGCCAGCGGCCTGTGCCCCCAGTGTATGATGACGCCCAGGGCCACCTTCCTGGGGTGACATCTCAGGGGAAGTCCCCAGAAAGATCCCTTGGGAGAAGCCTTAGCAGTGACCCAAAGGAAAGATGGATGCCCTTGCCCCGATGAAGCCCATGGTCAAGTCTAAGCTGTGGCACTGGGGTCCCCAGAGAGGCCTCCGGAGATCGAGCAGTGCTCCCGGGAAGAACGGCTGTGCTCCCTAGTGCCCCAGGCCCTACTGTACCCCCCTCCCCCATGCTGGGTGGGAGAGGGTGGAGGGGAGGAGACAGCCAACAGTGGCTCTAGCAAATGAATGAATCTATTAGCCCGTAATTCCAAACCCAAACGACTGCGTTGGCTCCTTCTCTGCCCCATCCATCTTGTTACCGGGCTGTGGGGAACTGGGGAAAGCCTCCGCCAAGAAATTTATTAACTCGGATTTAAATAAAATGGTAATTCTGTAACAGCCTTTTTTAACGCAATTAGGGAGTTTGAATCACTCACCTGCAAACTGCTGAGAGCCCAAATGCCACAGGGATAAATCAAACCCGGAAGATCGACACCCTTCCAGAGCCCCGTGGGGGGAGGGGCGGCGGGGGAGTGCTCTCTGTGTCCCCCCTCCTGACCTCCTCCCAGCCCCGCCCGGCCCCTCTTCCCTGTCCCCCAGCCCTAAGCAGGTGCCTGTGGTTCAAATCACCGTAATGAATTCTCTGTCGATAGGCCGAGAGGGAGGCGAGGAATTAAAAAGAAGCCATTAAATAAGGTCTCTAATTACCGTTGCTTTCCATCACAGGCCGGGCCTGGGCCGCCTCCTTCCCTCTCGCCAGCACTTCCTGAATCTCTGGGTGCCTGTTTACATCAGCCGCCACATTAGCTGCCTTTATTTACGATGCTGTGGCTGCGGCCATCCCCACTCCCCACAGCTGATGGAGGCCGGGGCTCCCCAGGTCCTGCCTTCTCTCCCCAGCCTGCCCCACCCCCACCCCCATGGGGGCAGAGCTCCCCACCGGAAGGGGAGGAGGTTGGGGCTGGGGAGCCAATGGCTCCAACAGCCCGGACCCAAGGCAGCAGGAAGGGAGCTGGCTCCTCAGCTGCAGAGGCCGGCGGCTCAGACCTAGGACATAAGCGGATCTGGACTCCAGTCCAACTCTCTAAAGGTCTGACCTCTTTCTGTCTGAGCAAGGCCCCAGGTCTCTTCCAGCTGGAAATCCACTGGATCCTTTCAGAGGGAGGAGGTCAAGATGAAGGAAGATCCTTAGGCTTGAATTTTTTTTTTTTTTTTTTGCTGAGGCAATTGGAGTTAAGTGACCCGCCCAGGTCACACAGCTAGGAAGTGTTAAGTGTCTGAGGTGGGATTTGAACTCAGGTCCTGCTGACTTCAGGGCGGGTGCTCTATCCACTGCGCCACAGCACTGCCCCCGTGCTGCCCCCACACTGCCTCCTATCTCTGCTATTTACCAGCTGTGTGGAATCGGTCACAATCCTTCCCCAGGCATCAGTTTTCTTAACTGCAAAGTGAAGGGGAGTTTTCCACCTTCTAGATTTACAACTCACTGCCGGCACAACCTTGGACAGAGCCCTTTGCCTCCAGTGAGGAGAGTTTCCCAAGAGCCATCAGTCTGGACGGGGGCGACACCGCCCCGGCTGCTCCCGCTGCCAGCGAGGGCCACATTAACTCCCGTCCCCAAGTTCTTACCCCGGTCTTGGCTTTGGAGATGTCGTCAATCTGGAGATGAAGGTCTTCAATCTCCACCTCCATCGCCTTTCTCGCCTTCACGGCGGCTGCACAGGTGAATTCTGACTCTTCCAGCTAGACAAAGAGCGCGCCCGCCCAGAAGAGACGGTCAGAGACCCGGGCCCAGGCCGAAGGGCAGCGGGGAGTGCGGTGGATAGAGAGGCTGGGCCCGAGTCGGGGAGAACTGAATTCGAATCCAGTCCAGAGTTCCAATTCCACCTCCCAGCCATGTTGCTACTTATGTATCATCTACCACCTACTGATTTGCTTATCTCTCTCTTCCTAGCCTTGTGAATATCATCTATGTATCTGTGGAGGGATGTAGGTCTTTATGTATCTCCTTCCCAGCCCTCTGCCGGATACATCCTCTCTGTAAAGATACTTACGAGCTCCCTTTTACCTGTCTACCTCAGCTTCCTCATCTGCAAAATGGAGCCCCTAATAGCCCCTCTCGCTCAGGATTGTTGTGAGGCTCAAATAAGATGATAATTATAAAGCAATTAGGCCAGTGTCTGGCATGTAGTAAGGGCTGTATACCTGTTAGCTATTATTATAATTATGAATGACTGTGTAGACGCCTCCTAAAAGGAGAGGGAACATACAGGGTATTGCCCTTTTTCTTTGTCTTGTCTTTACATCCCTAGCACGGTGCCCAGTACATAGTAGGCACTTAATAAATGCTTGTTAAATGAACACATGCCAGATAGATTTGGCTTTTTTTTTTTTTTTTTTTTTTTTAATGATAGGTTTGGAAACCTAGCAAGGAGGATTATGGGATTGTAGCTTTAAAGCTGGCAGGTTATGGAGGGGACCCTTTCCCTAGCCTAGCTGCACAAAGTAGGCTCCCAGTCCTGAAATTCTGCAATTCTCACTCTATGATATTACAGATCAAGCGGGACACATTGTGTACAGGTTGGGGGTGCTGCTCAAGCTGCCTCTGAGGAGGAAGCCCTGCTCTGCAGAGCTGTTGGGGAATGGCAGGAGGGAGGTGCAGCAGCTGGGAGAACTCTGTCTCTCGGTCCCCACGGATCAAGCTCAAGAACAAGAGAGAAGAGCTAATCACAATTTGATCGAACACATTTGTAAGCAAGTACAAACTCCTACACACAGGCCACTGTGCTAGCAATGGGTTAGCAGCAGTGGGGCGGGCAGGATGCTGACCGGCAGGACCCCGGGGCCCTGGGTTTGAATCCTGACTCTCAATGACTCACCACTTGTGTGACTTTCCTGGGCCTCCCTTTTTTCCTCAGCTGGGATTAAACTAGATGTCTCCTAAGGTCCCTCCAGCTCTGGGTGCTGGGGCTAACATGAGACCATCTCTCAGGAGTACCTGATTCTTGAGCTGGGCAATTTCCCTCTTGCTGGGTGCGCTGTTCTTCAGGTGGTCCAGCATGATCTGGGCATCCGCCAGCAGGGCCTTGGTCCGCTTCAGGTCCTTCCGCAAGCGCTTCTCAGACTCCAAGTCTCGCTGACTCACCTGCGTGAACGCGGGCTGTGAAACCTGGCTGGCTGCCTCCCCGCCATTCCCAAATTGTATCCCCCTATTTCAGGAGGGCCGCAATCTTGGTCACATCCCTCTCCTCACCAGCTGCCTTCTCTCCCGGGACCCCACATTCTCCTGACTGGTGCCCCCCTAGCCCGGATACTTAGGCCCAGCATGACTCACTTCATTCTCTGAATTTCTCCCCTCACTGCAGCTGGCGCCCTTCCCTTTCCTTCCCAGCTCCCCTTTATGTGTAGCCTTTTTACATGAGAGGGTAAGGGCCTTGAGGAGGGGCCACATCCTCAGGGTAAACTTAGCACATAGTAAGAGCTTGATGAATGCTTAATCAATCAATCAATGGATCGATCATTTTTCTCTCTGTATTTATGCATTATATGTTTTCCCATTTATCCATCTGTCCATTGCTTTCTCTTGACTATTTATTCAACCATTTCGTCTAACATTCTCTGTATATTTACCTATCCAACTATCTTATCCAGCTATTTGTGTATCTATTTATCTTTCTCTATCTATACTTACCTACCATTTCTCTTCCTATTTATTTATGTATATTTATTTTCCTATCACCTCCCTTTGTATTTATTGCTCTGTCTCTCCCACTTTCTCCATATATCTATTCATCCATCCACCCATCCATCTGCCTCTTATCTGTTTATCTGTCTATCCATCCATCCATCCATCCATCCATCCATCCATCCATCCATCTATCCTGCCATTCTTGGGACCACTTGTGGCTGAGGGGCCCAGCTCCCTCCCTGACCTCTGTGACCCATCATGGCTCCCACCACTTGCAGGATGTGGGGCAAGGAGGTGAGAGCCTGGCCAGCCCTGAGTGCCGCCACCATGGCCTCCCAGCCAAACCCAGCCCTGACCCCAGCTCTCTCTCACCTGGTCACTGAGGGCAGTGAGCTTGCTCTCCAGATCCCTCTTCTCCCGTAGAACCTTCTGCTTGTCTTCATATTCCTCCTCCAGCTGAGCTTCCATTTGCTTCAACTAAAGCCCCAGGGAAGAAAGAAATGCCCATCAGCCCTTCCAAGGCTGAGACACACTCCCGCCATCAGCCCGAGTTCCTTTTCCACAAGGAGAATAAACAGTGTGCCCAGGCTCGGTGCCCAGGATGCCTCTGAGATGGAGCACAACCCCTCCAGGCCTCAGTTTTCCCACTTATAATAGGGGGCTTGAGCTAAGTGATCTCAGAGGTCCCTTTCAGCTCCAGGGCCATTGTGGCATACCAGGAGGTGGGGGCATCAGACCACCCACACAATGAATAACAATCAGAAAGGAGGGGCCAAGATCAATCCCACCTCTTCCTTCTCAGATGGCCCTAGAGAACAGGAAGGGAAGTAGGGGCTCAGGGCAGCTAAGGCAGAGGCAGCCCTGAAATACAAGGCAGTTCTTGATTGACCTTCTACAAGGTTTGCTAAGGACTCCATGAACCTACACTGGGGAAGGGGAGGCCAGGAAGTAGTTGGGTGACCACTCCCCCTTTAGGTGGGGAGGACTGGGTGTGGGGGCGGGGAGCACCAGGGGCAGGCTGCAGGTGCCAAGTCTTGGTGGCAGGTGCACCATTAGACATCCTTACCTTCTTCTGGCACGACTGGCGGACCTCTTCAACCTCCTCATCTCGGCCCTCGATCTCCTTCGAGTGTGTCTGTCTGGCCCGCTCCATCTCCATCTCCAGTCGAAGCTTGGCCTGAAGGCAGACAAGAGGAATTCTTCAGAGCAGCTCATCCCCAGCACCCCAATGCAGTCAGTCAAGCAAAAAGCACTTATTGAACACCTACTGTATGTCAGGCAGTGTGTCAGGTCTTGAGAATACAATGACAAACACGCAACTATCCTTGCCCTCAAAGAGCTGATGTTCTAGTATATTCTTTTTTCAAAATGGATTTTCATGAATATACTTTGTCTTTCATCTCCTAGATTTCCTGTTATTGGCCCCTCCTTCCAAGTCACAGCATTGTTTTTATATTTTATTCTATTCCAACCCACAGAGACACAGTAGCTGGATGCCCCCCCCCCTGCTCTAACTGGTGCACACACTGGCACCAGCTCTGGCTCTCACAGCCTTGAAGAGCTGCCTGAGGCACCAAGACCCTCAGCCCGAGCGTGCTAGAGCTGGGACTTAGGTGCAGGCCTTCGGACTATGTCCCGCTGCCCATCACACACTCATGTATAAGTAGATAGGAAATCTGTACAAATAAATAATGGAGGGTTTGGGGCTTGTGTGTTTTTTTGAAGGAGGAGGCGACATGAGAAAGGTCTCATGGAGGAAGAGTCCCTTGAGCCAAGCTTTGAAAGAGATCAGAGTTTCTAAGATGAGGAGGGAAAGATGGAGGGCATGAGGGGCAGAGTCTGTACAAAGGCAGGGAGATGGGAGATCGTCTTATGGGGAAGGTTCAGGAAAACAGCAGGGAGCATTCCAGACTTGTTCCAGAGGTAACTTCTCAGCGCCTCCGCCCAGCTCAGCTACCTCCCTTTTAATGTCTCTCTCTCTTTCTCACACGGACTAAGTTGGCCGGCCTTTCTGGAGAAGACAAAGGTCCTTGCCAGGGGTAGCCAGGCACTACAGAGAAGCCCTGGGGGGCTGACACTAGAAGCTCAGTTATGAGGAGATGAGGGGCAAGTAGGGGCGCTATAATGGATAGAGCGCCAGCCCTGGGGTCAGGACTTGAATTCAAATCCAGTCTCAGACACTCAATACTAAGTGTGATGCTAGGCAAGTCACTCAATTCCAACTGCCTTACCAAAAAAAAAGATTGTATGCGTATATATGCGTATGTGTGTATATATGTACATGCACGTATATATAAATATATATATATATATATATGTAAACATACATACACACGTTTGCATATATATGTATGTAGACAGACAGACGGATAAGACCACAGTCCCCTCTCGGGGTCATGGCTCCTGTTCAGAAGGGGCTGCCCGTGGCTCTCCCTGTGGGGGGAGGCTGCTGTTTATCCCTTGGGCTTCACATTTCCCTGATACCCAGGTCACTTGGTGAATAGTGTACTGGGCCTGCAATCTGAGTTCGAATCCACTTCAGACATTTCCTAGCTGTATGACTCTAGAAAGTCATTTAATCTCAGTTTCCTCAACTGTGATATGAGAATAAAAATAGCAACTACTTCCCAGGGTTGTTGGAGGAAGGAAGTGTATGAGCTATCTGTAATGCAGTCAGCACCTGCCCGGCACAGAGGAGCTGCCTAATAAATGTAAATATTTTTAGTCCCTTTCAAACCACGGCCTAGGAGACAGACACATGGAATTGTTCCCTTGCCTTCCCAGGCAGCCCTAAACACTGCTGTGGTTTGTCCTTTGCTCTGGAAGAGCACATACAAGTGAGTGGATTTAAGCGAGGGTCACAGCCTCACTTGCTCCTCCACAGCCATCTGGGTCTGGTGGCCAGGTGCAGGTCAGGATGACGGCCCTCGCCCTAAATGTACCCGTCCAATGTGTCTCCGAGGTCAGGCTGGGCAGGCTTAGCAAACTAAAAAGCTGCCGCTTGGCCCTGAAGACTAGATGAAAAAGTATTCCTTCTCTTCTTTGCAAAGGCTGTGGGTGCAGAGGACTGCACACACTGTCAGACTGGAGTGATGCTAGTGAATTTTGTTGATCGGTTTCTGACTTATCTTTCTCCTTTACTCTTTCTAAAGAGCCGGTTATCTGGATCGGGAAGAGGAGGAAAGACGTGCTGGGGAAAGTAGGCAATAGAAAAATGGAAGATATCATTCATGTAAAAGAAAGGAAGGCGTTTGCTTCCTCCTAGAGGCATCTAGCTGGGCGTTGCAATCGATCAGATGAGCGTCTTTCTCCCCCAACATCCCAGGGGAGGAGACACACAAGTGGAAGCCCCAGAGGCAACATGGCACCCACTGGAAGCCCGCCCCGTGTGACCAGCTGTGTGACCTTGGGGCTGTCCACAACGTGGGGGGCAACCAGCACCTGCCTCACAGTTTGTTAGAGGGCTCATCACGGGGCTAGGCACAGAGAGGCCCTTTACCTGCTCCAGCATCTGGATGGTCCCCGCCTGCTCGTCCAGCTCCTCTTCCTGGTCCTTGGTCTTGGCTTCCAGGTCGCGCAATTGCTTCTTGATCTTGGCCAGAGAGGCTTCGTCCTTGGATTCCTGAGAAGAGATGTCCTGGAGCTCCGCCTCCAGGGAGACCACCTTCTGCGTGAAGCCTGCAATGTCCATGTCTTTTTCCTGGAACGAAAGAAGAAAATAGCTCAGCCGGTGATGGCGGTGGGGAGTTTGGGACCCTGGCGGCGGGGGCTCGGAGGCCGGCTCACCTCCATCTGCTGCTTCAGGCTGAAGACTTCAGCCAGCAGGGCGTCTTTCTCCCGGTGCAGCTTCTCCCGCTGCAGCTTCTCCCGCTGGGTCTCCTCGTGGGCCTGGGAGAGCTCGCTGTCAAACCTGGAATGGGACAGAACACCGGACTGAGGTCAGCGACTTCTGTCCTGCTGCTTCCTGGGGTGACCGGGGAATAGCGGGCAAGGGAGGCAGCCGAGAATCCTGGCAGAAAGCTGGCTCTGGAGAGCCTAGGCTGGAGGGTAGCCCAAAGACCACCCGTCCGACCCCCTCATTTTACAGAGGGAGGAAGCTGAGACTCGGGGAAATTGCCAGGCTCAGGACCACGCAGATGGTAGGACTTGAACCGAGCTCCTCTAACTCCAAAGCCAGTCCTTTTGGCAACGTGCTGCACTGTCTGACACCCATAGGGAGGGCAGCTGGGTGCTGTAGTGGATGGAGCACTGGCCCTGAAGTGAAGACCTGAGTTCAAATCTGGCCTCAGGCAGTTACTAGTTTAACCCTGGGGAACTTGAGTGTCCCCAGATGAAGCTCCCCTCCCTGGGGCTGTCAGGGCTTAGATTTTTCATTCTGCCCCATGGGGGATCCTCCCAACAGACCCAGCCAAGGCTTTCCTCTGAGAGGCAGCATGGGACCAGGAGGGATTACTATCTGTGGACCCTGTAGGCCTCAGTTTCCCCATTTGTAAAATAAGCGGGTTAGACTCAATGGCCCAAACTCCCGATTCAAAATGTTTGATTCCGTGACCTCCTGGCCATGCTGTTGATCTGAGAAATCCTGATGCTGACCCCTGGGAGCAGCCGTGCCCACCACAGGAGCAGCAGGAGCCATCTCAGGCCCCACACTGCACGGCCTCCCTCCCAGGGCCGCCACCTCCCCCTTCCCCTACCTCCCCGCCGTGCTCGGCTGGCAGCGTGCTTCAGCGGGCATACGATGGGGGGGGGGCCTCTCTTTTTCTCCTTCACTCCTGCCTAGAAACTCTAAATAACGAGTAAATTGCTGAAATTTCTCTTAACACCTTCTCTGAATAGCTAATCAGGCAGTCCCATGGCAAAATGAAATGCTATCCTACCCCCTCCCCCAGCTCCAGGCCCCCAAATCTAATAAGGTGCCCAGCAGGGAGCTCGATAGCACGTTAACCAGCCTGGGCTGGCGCTGTCATCCGGGGGCTTGGGGAATAGGAAGCAGGGGAGTTCTTAGGCTGGCCCTGCTGAGGATTCCTGTCTCTGGGGACAAGATGGATCGTGGGGGCTGCTGAGGGGGACAGGAGGCCATTTTGGTGAGTGGGAGGGGTCTACAGGGGAATAAGACCCCTGCTTCCTATCAGTCCCCAAGAGCTCAGGAGCAGGAGGTTGAGCCGCACAACTGGTGAGCTCTGAAGGGCTCCTTCCACAGCTCCCGCCACTCAGTGGGTGCTGTTCCGATGGGTATCTCAGAGCCACGAACCGGTCCCCAGGCCAGCTGGATGGAGGTGTACCCGTGGCGGGGCAAGCCCTTGGTGCTGGCGGAGGGACCTTTCCTCCCCATCCTAAGGGGGTTGGGGACTTTCTCATCCCACTGGGGCTTCCCATCCTCCCCAGGGGACCATAGGCTCCTAAGCTTTACCTCCTCTCCTAATGAAGAAGCCCCCACTAGGGAAATTAATTTAGATTGGATTTCTTCCAGTGAGGGCTTTGCCCCCCTCCTTTGTATCATTATCATAATGAGATGGAAGGCTCTCTCGCTCTGCAGCTTAATGACAGCAGTCAGGAGGGTGTTTGGGGGTCTGTGTGACTGAGTCAAGCTGAGGGAAAGTGAACAGGGACCTTCAAGGAATGGGGGACCCTCCATCTTGGGGAAACCTCAGCGGCTGTTCTGTCCTGCAAGGTTCAAGATTGGCTGGCCCTCGTTCGAATGACTGCCCTAGAGATGGGGTGAAGTGTTCATAAAAGGGCTATCCATCTGGCCCAGCTATCGAGACCTGCACCCCAAATTTGTTCTGAAAGCTCACTATATGTGTGGAAATGGCTCCTCACCTGACACCTGGTATTTTGGAAGAAGTTAAGCTCTCCAAGGCAGGAAGGAGGGAATTGCATTTGTGGGGCTCCTTACAGTGGTTTGGGAGATGTCTTAGCATGAGGGATTTGGGGATCCCCAATTCAACACCCTCAACTTCTATCTGAGCGAGAAAGAAAAGGATGAAGGGCCTGGAGGCCGGGGGAGGAGCACAAGCGGGGCCCACGTCACCCACCTCCTCTGCTTCTTCTCTAGCTCATGGTTGCGGACCTGCTGGCCCTCCAGGTGAAGCCGGGTGTCCTGCAGCTCCGCCGTGAGCCGCTGACACTTCTTCTTGAGCTGCTGGTGGGTCCGCTGGCTCTCATCGCTATCGGCCTGTAGGTCTACCAGCTGGGGAGGCAAGACAGAGAGAGGATGGGGGGTCAGAGCAACCCACAGGCCATGGGAGAGGTCATGGAGCAGATGTGGGATCTGAGTGGGGGCAGGAAAAAGGGAGAAAGAGAGAGAGAAGGGAGTGAGGAGAGGGGGGAGAAAGAAAGGAGGGAAGGAAGGAAAGAAAGGGAGGGAAAAAGAGAGAGGGGAGGAAGAAGAGAAGAGAGGGAGTGAGGGAGAGAGAAGAGACAGGAGGAAGAGAAGGAGGGAGACAGAGACAGAACACAAAAAAGGGGAGGAGAGAGAAAGAAGGAAAAATAGAGAAGGAAACGGGAGGGAGGGAGAGAGCGAGCTAGCTCAAGTAAGAGCAGGGGGAGCAGGGGAGAGACAGGAAATATGGGGGGATTGGGGAGACTGGGAGGTCAGGGGGCAGGCTAATGGCAAGAACAGTAACTTAATGGGCAGGAAGGGGGAAGTGACTGACTCCAGTCACAGCCTGAGACACAACTGAATAGGGAAATGATCTGGCGCACTTGTTACAAGGGTGCCCTCCCCTCCCTCTCCCATGGAGTGAGAGGGAAAGAAAATAGATTTTTATTAACTACAATTAAAAGAAAGAAAAAAGAAATAGCTTCAGAAAACTATTCAAGGGGGGAAAGCTATTTCAAAGGGAAGAAGAGAGGCAGAGAAGAAAGAAGGAAGGGAGGGGGGAAGGAGGAAGGAGGGGGGAAGGAAGGAAGGGAGAGAAGAAGGGAAGGAGGAGGGGAGAGAGGGAGGGAGGAAGGGGAAGGGGGAGGAGGGGGAGGGAAAGGAATATTATTTAAGCATGCACTGAGATACAGAGACCAAGTGAGCCAGCCCCTGGCCTGGAGGAGTTTCCATTCCAGCATATGGAGTGGGGCAGGGGGCAGGGGGCGGTCAGCTCAGAGTTCTTGGGGGGGCGGTGAGAAAGGATGACGGCCCACATGCCCCTTCGGGAAGCCAGTGATACTGCTTCGATTCTCATGCCCAAAGCTGGGGTGGGAGGAGTGAGGATGGGGCTGGAGGGGCCAAGCTCTGCGGGGGAGGCTGGCCGGGGGGCCTCCGGGCGGACCGTGAAGCGTGGTCTGGTGCGGGCCAGGCCGGGTCTCCCGGGCCAGGTGAGTCTGCATTCCCTGGTCACCACTCACCACCGGGTGGGGAAGAAAGAAGTTTGGGGTCAAAAGTCAGGGAGCTCGGATCAGAAAAGAGGCCTGTGGGGCAGTGGGAGGCGCTGCTTTGGAATCAGGGCCTCAGAAGCTGACTGCCCGCCCGGGGCAGACCAGTGGCTTAACCTCTCTGGATCAGTTCCTTTACCTGTAAAACAGGCGGGGCCTGGGCCAGGCAGCCTCCCAGGGAGCCCGGTCAGGGACCAAGGCCCCGCATCCAGGCCAGGACCCTCCCAGAGCCCCCGCCCAGCCCCCCCAGGCCCTCCGGCCTGGCTCACCTTCCTCTCCAGCTGCCTCTTACTCTGCTGCTCCACCTCCAGCTTGTCCTCGAACTCCTGCTGCAGCCGCTTCTTGGTGAAGTCCACCTCGCGCACGGCCCGCTCGTACTTGAGGCGCCACTCCCCACCTGCACGAGGGAGCGGGGAGACTGACGGCCGGCCCAAGGAGGGGGAGGAGCACTGCAGGAGAGCCGCTGACCATAAGGTGCAGGGTGAGCTGGGAGGGGGGCTGGGGCTCGGGCAGGGGAGGCCGTCCCCTCACAACTGGGGCCAGGGGCTCTCCCAAGCCAACGGCGTCCCCAGTCCTGACCAGGAGTGTGCTTGGAATAAAAGTTGCCCGGTCACAGGTCTTCTGGGCAGCCTAGTGAGTCCTCCAGGCTTTTTCTCAAAATAATACTCTTTAAATAAGTGAAGGCAGCGCTCCGCTTAAGAGTTCGAGGTAATTAAAAATAAAGGTGGTTTTTCCCTCAGAGCCCCCTCGGGGCCACTTGAAGACCCCCAGGAGGACCTCACAGTCTACTTAGGCCAGTCCTTGTTTACAGATGAGGGAACGGGGCCCCAGAGGTTGTGACCTTTCAGACAGGGTCTCTGACTCCAGCCCCACCCCCCTCCCGCTGGACACACACCTGCGTCATCGTCATCCATCTCCCCATTGAGTTCAGTAGCTCGGATCAGCCTCGCCTCCATCACCTCGATCTCCATGGCCTCCATTTGCTTCTTCAGGGCGTCGTACTGGGTCTGCGGGGCGGGAGGACAGGGAGTGCTCAGGAGGACCCCCCACCCGGGACAGCCAAGCCTTCACTTTGTCAGGAGAGGCCGCAGAGGGGAGCGTGGCCCGGGCCCATTTCCCTTCCGGGGGTGGGGAGACGGGCCCAGAGCCATCAGCCGGCCCGCGCCCTCCTCACCTGCAGCTCCTTCATCTCCTTCTCCGCCCGGAGCCTCTCGGCCGCCTCGGCATCCAGGAGCTGGGAAGCCGACTCCCCGGTGTTCCGCTCATCCGCCAACTCCGATGTCAGCTCTGAGATCTGTGGGGGGAGGAGGGGGAGGGGAGAGTCATCCCGGCAGCTCTCCCACCTGGAGACTGGTACCAGAGCAACCGGCACCCGGCAACGCCGCGGGACGCGGGGCTTCTCCTGGGTCACAGAGGGAGACCCCCACGCGCCCCTGCCGGCCAGTCCCTGTGGCCACACCCGGAGAGGAGGGGACGGGGTGAGGGGGACGGGGCGAGGGGGGCCGGGGCGAGGGGGGATGGGGCGAGGAGGACGGGGCGAGGGGGATGGGGCGAGGGGGGATGGGGCGAGGGGGGATGGGGCGAGGGGGACGGGGCGAGGGGGGGCGGGGCGAGGGAGATGGGGCGAGGGGGGATGGGGCGAGGGGGGAGGGGGCGAGGGGGACAGGGCGAGGGGGGACGGGGTGAGGGGGGACGGGGCGAGGAGGATGGGGCGAGGGGGGCCGGGGCGAGGGGGGACAGGGCGAGGGGGGACGGGGCGAGGGGGCCGGGGGAAGGGGGGCCGGGGGGAGGGGGGCTGGCAGCCACCTGTGGGGCCCACCAAAGGTCAAGGAGGCCGACTCACTCGGGTCTCCAGCCGGTCACTGTTGAGCCGAAGCTCATTCCGTTCCTTTTCCACCTTCTCAAGCTTGCTCCGCAGCTGCTGAATTTCCTCCTAGAACCAGAAAAGTACCAGTAGTGAGCGCCTGCATTGTGAGAGACAGGGCCTTGGCCCCTCGCCCCCTGCCCCCGAGGGGATTCCGCCCCCAGGAGGAGGGTTTGATCCTGGGCCCAGAATCTCCCGAGGAGGCTGGGCAGGGAGCCCCAAGCCACTAACTTCTCAGGTCCTCAGTTTCCCCCTCTGCAAAAATGGACTGGATGACCTAGCTCTAAAGCATCCTGGGAGGGGGGTCCAAGGGCCAATGGCTGCCCAGGAATTTGGGGGGACAACCAAGCTTGCTCTGCCAAACAAACGGACGGCTCAGCTGTAGGCTGGGGAGGCAGAAAGGCAGGATGGGCCCCCCAGGAGACCGTGGCCAGCCCCCTCACCCTGGTGTCCGCCCCTGCCTGCCCAACCACAAGCACGCTGGGGACAGAGGGGCAGGTCCGAGAGCCGGCCCCTTAGGGCGCCACAAGGTGGGGGGCACCGACTCACGTCCTTGCCGCGGATCTGCTCCTCGGACAGCTGCACCTCCACCAGAGGCCGCACGGCCGTGAACAGCCTCCACCAGGGCCAGTCCTTCACCCCCTTGTTCTTTTTGATGTTCTTCTGCACGCAGCGAATGGCCAGGTCCTGGATCTGCAAGCACAGGAGCTCTCAGCACAGCGCCCGGGCCCAGGGCTGGGTTCAAATTCTACACCTGCATTACACAGCTCGTTCTTCTGGGCCTCGGTCTCCTTATCTGTGCAATGGGGGAGCCGGCCCCAGATCCCACGCTGTCGGCACCGGCCCGGAGGGCGGCCAGAGGGGGGGCCAGGCCTGACGCTCGCCCGGAGCCCGCCCCGGAGCTCCCTGCCCTGCTCTCCTGGGACTGATTCCTCTGCTTTCTGGGCCCTGGCCGGGAAGCTCCATAAAACCTAATCTTGTGAAGCCCGAGCGGGTGCCGGCTGCTAATGGGAAGGGAGCCTCCGACACAGCTCCTTAATCTTCACAGAAAGACCCAGCGTCCCGAGCCCCGAGCCCCCCCTCTGGGCTCGCTGGGAAGTCACCCCAGGGCAGTGGCAGAAATCAGAGGGCCCGAGTTCGAATCCCTCCCCCGCCTCTTTGACCAAGTTGCTCCCATCTCTAGAACTATCCCCATCTATAAGTTGGGGGAGGGGACACAGGACTGCCAGGCTGCCCAGGGGTTTACGCCCGGGAAGGCTCGGGACGCTTCCTGCACCGTCTGGCCCTGACGTCCCATCCTGACCCCACTTCTCGGCCCTCTGCAGCGCGCCCCCGGTTCTCCCTGGGCCCCCGACCAGCCGGGCAGCGAGACGTGGAGGGACGTGTGGGACCGGGCAGCAGCAGGGCCGAGGCCCGGGACGGTACCTTTCTCTTCTGGAAGTGCTGGCGGGCCAAGTAACCCCTGCACGCTGCCTGGAACAGGGTCAGGTTCTTGCTGGTCTGCTCGTCCCTCTGCTCCTCCAGCCGGGCCAAGGTGCCGGCGCGGAAAAACACCTGGGGGGCAGAGGAAGCGGGTAGAGGCAGGGAGCCGGGCTGGGCCGTCAGCAGGAGCCGGGCAAGCGGGGCCCGGGAGGGCAGAGCGCTGGAAGTGGCCGGAGCCAGCCCGGCACGAACGGGAGGGGAACCAGAGAGGGGGCCCGCAGGCGCGAGACACGACAGGGACACAGGAGGGGAGAAGGGAGAGATGGGTGAGGGAGGTGTCCCCCCCACCAGCGGGGCGGGCCCCAGAGCCGGCACTGCCCACCGGTGTCCGGGAGAAAAAACCCAAGGGTTCCAGGCCGCTCCCCGCCCCCAGAGAGCCCGGCCTCAGCTTCCCACCTGTGAAGGGGAGGCTGGGGGCGGTGACTCCGGAGGGAGCCCGGCTGGCTACGTCAGACTCAGAGCCCTGCCCGCACCGGAGGGGCCATGGGGGGGGGAGGCCCGGCCCCAGCCCTGCCGCTCAGCTTCATCCCCATCAGCCTCCTCTTTCATGTGGCGACGCCCCAGCCCCTCCCCACGCCCCAGCTTCCTCTCTTTGGTGGTGAAGCCAGGGGTGGGCGGTGGCTGGGCTAGCACGGGACCTGTCTTACAGGTTAGACGCGGCAGGTCCCAGCCCAGCGGGCGCCCCCGCTGCGGCCTCGCCCCTCACTCCCTCACGCCTGGCCAGAGCCCGGCCTGCGGTGGGGGGGAGTCAGAGGAATAGAGCGGCCCCCGTGGCCCTTCACGGCCCAGAAGTCTCCGGTTCCCCTCCGTGGCGGGCACGTCTGCCTTTCAGTTGGAAGCGGGCATGGGCTACCACGGAGTGGACGGCAGTGGCCCCAGGGAGCAGGTGCAGGCTCCCCCCAGCTCTGGCTCAACAAGCGCCGTCCAGATCTGTTAAATGTGGCCCCGGGGTCTCTCCCCAGAAGGGAAGCCTCCAGAGGGCAGGGACCGTCCCTTCTGCCTTAATCACTGCTTGGGGACTGACTGACTCTTCTCTAGGAAAGGCCGGAACAGAGAGGGCAGCCCGAGGCGGGGCCTCCCTCCCGGCCTCCAGGGCCGGGCTCTCTCCAGGGCTCTCTCTTCCCCTCGTTTTCTGCGGAGGGGATGGAATAGCCCCAAACGTCGCTCCCCAGGGCAGCTCTGAGCTGGACCGCGGGCCTTCTCCCACAGCAGCGCCCCTGGATTTAAGGGTCTGAGCCCCCCGAGGAGGCCGGGGGTGTGCTGCCCCCCAGGACCAGGCAGTCACATCTGGGCAGAATTCCTAGCTTGAGGAAGCAGGGAGGGGGGAGGGAAAAGACAGAGACAGAGACAGGAATAGAGACAAAGACAGAGATAGAGACAGAGAGAAACAGAAAGACAGGGAGACAGCAAGGAATTTCCCTAGAGGAAACAATGAATACAGCAGAAAGGGTCCCGAGACTTAAGGCTGGGAAGTGCAGTGGTTCAGAGAGGGGGAGCAGAAGCCCAGGATCCTCAGAGTTCAGCCTGGGCTCCATGAACTTAAAAACGTTTTGACAATGGTGTTTTACTCTAACTGGTTTCCTCTGGAGCTCGCCATGTTTCCTTTTATGCATTTAACAACATTCTGGGAAGGCCTGGCAGCTTTGCCCCACTGCCCAAGGAGTCCGGAACCCTTCCCCAGGGCAGCGGGGGACCACCTCCGGCCTTGCCCACCACAGCGCTGCAGGTCTCTGCTCACGGGAGACACTGGGGATACTCTGAATCAAATGGAACTGGTCTCAGTCACCCCTAAACGGGGAGGGCCCCAAACCCCAGCTGGGCCCCGGCTCTGCCCGAGGGCAGGAGGAAGGGCAGGGCCTGGCCCCCTCAGCCAAAGGAGTGAAGATGGCTCGGAGCGGCCCGGGGGCCTGAGGAGACGGTCTGGAAGGGGCCAGCGGGGGGGGGGGGGGGGGCCCAGAATGCTTTGGACCAAGTCTGGTACCTGGCCTGGAGAAAGCCCCTTGGAAACGCCCCCCACCCTGGCAAGGAGCCTCAGATCTTGGCTGGCAGGGCCCACTCTTTGAGGTGAATCACCCCTGAACGGGCGTGAACTTCTTCAAGGAAAAACCAAATGATCTCAGCAGTGGGCCGAGAACACCTGAGAACGGGGGTCAGAGAGGGAACAAAAGTGATGAAGGGGGGTCGAGACAGAGACACAAAACCAGAGACAAGGAGCGTGGGGAGCAAAGAGAGAACAATGGGACCGAGAGACAGAATGAGAGCAATGTGACAGGGAGGGGAAGGAGGGAGCTGGCGGGAGGCAGAAAGGAAAGCAGAGAACAGAAAGCGAAAGAGGCTGAGGAGAACTGATACTGGCAGGGAAGGAACGAGCCAGAGGCAGCTCAGAGACACAGAGAGACAGAGACAGAGAGATAGAAAGAGACAGAGAGAAAGAGATAGAGAGAGACACAGAGACAGAGATAGACACACAGAGACAGAAAAAGAGAGACAAGAGACAGAGAGAGAGAGACAGGGAGAGAGAGACAGAGAGAGAGAGAAAGAGAGAAAAAGAGAGAGAGAGAGAGAGAAAGAGAGAGAGAGAGAGGAGAAAGAAGAAATAAAAGGAAGGTAGTGAGAGAGCAGAGACCAGAGCAAGGTTCCCCACACACACTCACTCACACTTGCTCACACACAGAAAGCCCTCCTTGCCCAGCTCCCCCGCTCCTGCTCCCTTCGATGCCGGCCCTGCTCGGATCCCTGGCCCCTTCTCCCCGGGCCCCCTTCCTCCGGCCCCAGCCCTGGACCACATACTTGGAGGACGCCGGAGGTCAGTGCTAGGCAAGGGGCGGGCAGCCGGTTCTGTGACGAGGAGGGCAGGCGGCAGACTGGCACCCGGGGGCGGGCGTGCCCGGCCTTTTATCCAACACGTTCCATTCACATGAGGAGTTCAGCCTGTGAGAAGGCGGCTGCACGGGCTCCTTCCTGCCCCGCCTGCCCGTGGGACCCCGGCAACCGCAGCGCCCGGCCAGCTCAGGCAAAGAGGGCTTTGTCCTCCGGGGCCCCATGCTGCCGCCCTCTTCCCTGCCCCGCTCCCTTCTTCCTGAGCCCGGCCTCTCCTCCATCTTCTCAGCGCAGGTCCAAGGTCGCTCTGTGCCCACTCCCTCCTGACATTACAGACTGTACTCTGGCTGCCAGATAATCCAGTTATGTTCTCCCCCTCTTCTCTCTCTGTCTCTCTGTCTCTCTGTCTCTCTGTCTCTCTCTCTCTCTCTCTCTCTCTCTCTCTCTCTCTCTCTCTCTCTCTCTCTCTCTCTGTCTGTCTCTGTCTCTGTCTCTGTCTCTCTCTCTCATACACACACACACACACACACACACACACACACGGAGAACCGAGGAAAGGAGTCACAAGCGCAGAATTCTGGCCCTCTGGAGGCCGGGGGTCCCCACGGGAGGGGCGGCCCCTCCTCAGGCTCCTGGGCTCCACTTACCCGACTCAGGCCCATGTAGCAGCTGCTCTTCTCCAGGTCCAAGGATTCCAACAGCTCCTCCACTGCCTGCAGGGAAAGGGGGCGCGCCATCAGTGCAGCCGGGACTGACCCCGGGAAAGAGAGGCTGGCCAGCAAAGGAGGGCCGCGGGGGGAGGGGCACACGGGGGCATTAAGGCCCTAGCCAAGGCGCTCCAGGGCCCACCAATAGCACTTAAGGAAACCGAAGCTGGAAGCCGTCTTTCGTGTCAGTCACCGACAGATCTGCAAAGTTCTGGCCACATGGAGACCCCCCCCGGTGTCCCCCAGGGCAGGAGAGTCGGGGTTGCTCCCTGGAGGACGGGACACTGGCTTTTGGGTTTAACACACCTGACCCTTAGCTCAGTGGCCCAGCACACAGTAGGTGCTTGGTAAGTGATTGGTGCTCAGTGGATGGATGAACAAGGTCATACAGCTCTACAGCTGAAAGGGGTTTCAGAGATCCCCAGCTCATTTTACAGAGAAGGAAACCGAGGCACCAAGAGGTTAGGTAACTGACCCAGAAGCACAGAAGCAATAAGCATCTCGGGTGAGATTTGGATCTAGGTCATTCGTGTCCAGAGTCAGTCACAAGCACATATTAAGCACTTACTGTGCGCCAGGCACACTGCACTCCCCTTGTCCCCTACCATGTGACACTGTGGGCCTTTGAGGGGGCTTCCAGCTTCACAGCTCTACAGGCCACTGTGGGAGGCCCTGAAGCCTGAGCCCCTCCCCTGGCCGGGAGCCCACCGTGCTGCTGGCTGCAGACACCAGGGCCATGGGGGGTCCCGGTATCCATCAGCAGAATGTCGGCAATAGCGGTTCTGACCAGGGAGAGCGCAGCCCGCTCCCGAGCGGCTTCTGAGCATCCCTCGCCAGCGACAGCGAGCTCCTCCCCTTGTGATCGGCCGCGTTTTGGGCGTGGAAGCCCAAGCCTCTCCTGCCCTCCCCCCAACACTCACAAGGGAGCAGACAGTCCCCTTCCCGGGGAGCAAAGGGAGAGTCCTCCCCACAGGGGCCGGCAAAGAACGGGGGAAAGTGCTCACTCTTTTCTCGTCCACAACGATGTAGTTGCGCCCGTGCTTCTTGGTGAGGTGGGGCGCCAAGATGTCGAAGCGGCGCCGGAACTCCGAGAACACCATGTGGTCGGGATAGCCTGGACGGGACGAGAAGTGCCATCGTCAGCAGGGGGGACGCCGCAGTGTCCGGGTGCGAGGGCGACGAGCCCGGGGTGAGCCCGGATCCCGCTGAAAGGGCTCTAGGCCCCCGCCCTAACCCCCTCCCCCGAGGCCCTGGCAGGTGAGGATACAGGGTCAGAGAGGTCCCAAGCATCGGGTGAGACTGGAACCCAGAACCTCTGCAGGCGCCCCGGAAGGGAGCTTTGGGGCCCGTGGTCCAACCCTCTCATGAACAATGCTTTTAAATGTGCAAAATGCACAGGGTCGCAAAGAAAACTATTCTATGGAAAGACAGCTATTAAAAATACGTATATTTAAAAAGCCATCACCGTGGACCTGAGATTAAGCAGTGGGGGATTATGATGCATTATCTTCCACGTTTATGAGGGAAAGAAGCCGGATGCTTACATCGCAGTGGGCGAGACTGAAGCTGCGGCCCCAGAAAGGCCTTCCCAGGAGGCTTTGGGCTCCCAGACTAGCCAACCCAAACGGGCTGTAGAATCCTCGTTTTTCTCGCTCCTATTTAGCCTGAACAGAGGCAGGCGGGGGGCAAGATGACCCTAAGGTCACACAGCCAGGAACCTGCCCTGGTGCTGCCGGGAGAACGGGGTCCGCCCTGGAGGGAACCGGACCCTGCAAGTGGGAGGCCGAGGGAGGGCGGGGGGCGGGCAGGTGAGCGGCCCTGGCGCTCACAACCGGCTCTGGGCAGCCGTCCAACCTGGGAACGAGGCTGATGCATGTGCCTGATAACTGGAACAGGAGGCTGGGGTCCTCTGAGGGGCCGGGACGGAGCACGCTATTGATTGTATCTGAATTGCAATTAAATTGATGGGCTGAGAGAGCGGGTGCAGACGCCCGGCATCTTAATTAATCATCAGCACGATGGATGGCTCGGGAGGCCTTGGGGGAGGAGGGGCCCCCCCTCTGCCGCCAGTCTCATCGACCCGCTTGTTTGAGTAAAGTACATTGATTTTGGTTCAGCGCGGTAACAATCTGGTTTTGAAATAATAAACACCAACTCCATATCAAGACATGGGGACAGATCAATGATTTATTCAGAGCAGGAAAGGGAGTCCCTGCTGCCGAGAGAAGGGTTATCGGCGGTTCGCTGGAGAGGGACCCCGCCATCCCCGGCCCCCGGCGGGAGCCGGCTCAAATGCCACTCGTGAAGTTACTGACCCCCCCCCCCCCCGAGTCCCGGGGCCTGCCCAGGACTCCGATGGCCTCTGTGAGGGAGGGGGCTGGACAGTCACGGCCCCGAGCCTGTGACGTCCCAGGGCTGCGGACGGCCCCCTGGCCTGCAGGGGACCCACTGTTCAGACCTGACCAAAGGCAAAAGGAAGGAAGCCCTGGCGAGCAGACGCCCTTCATCCCGTCCCCGCGAAGCCCGCGGGCACCCCCCAACCTCTCTGAACACTAATGGTTTAGAGAGAGCTCCCTCCTCCTTCTCTGCCAGAATCTGACCCAACACGAGGGAGGGCAGTGCCAGCCCCGGGGCCTAGTCGGGCCGACTCCTGTCGCCGGAAGTCTGGAGTGCAAGCGCTGGGCTTTGGGAGGACTTCCATCCCCGCTACGCAGGGAGAGGGGGATGGGGACAGGAGGAAAGAGGAAATGAGAGAACAGAGAGAGGGAGAAGGGGGGAGGGCATCAGGAAGTAGGGGAAGGAGGAGCTGGGGAAAGGGAGGCTGTAAGGTAGACAGGGAGCCACAGGGGCCCCCACCAGGAGCAGGATGTCACAGGTCAGCCACGTGCGGGCCCCCTGCGTCTCTGCCCCTGCTGGAGAGAGCCCAGAGCCCGATTCTTTCTGAACCACTAACCCTCAAATCCCCTTGGTGGGAGCCCATCGGCCATCTCCTCAAAGTCCTAGGGGACGCCGTCAACCCTGACGCGGTCCCTTCAGGACTCCAGTACTACCCGGCCCCTCCATCCACCGGGGATGGACAAGGTGGGGCTGGGCAGGAGAAGGGGGGAGAAGGGATAGGAGCTGGGAAGAGGAAAACGAGGAAGGCTCCAGGGAAGGCGGCGAGGAAGGGGAGAGACCGGCTAGGACTGGGGGCGTGGGGGGGGGAGGCCCACCTTGGCGATACATGCGAAGGGCGTCCAGCAGACGAGAGCCCCGGATCTGGGCCCGCAGCAGGGCCACGTCCAGCGGCAGGAGGCCGGCCTCGCAGTGCTCCCCGGGAGGCAGGTCCAGCTCGCTGCTGCTGCTGACCCGGCGGGAGGAGGCCGAGCGCGGCTCGCCCGCCCAGCCCTCGGCCACGGGCAGCAAGCAGTGAACAAAGTGCACCTTCGATTTCCTGATGGTGTCGATGAGGGCGTCCTGCAGGAGACAGGAGACAGCATGGCCCTCCAGGGTCAGCCCCCGCGAGGCGCCCTGGGATCAATCAAGCACCTACTATGTGTCGGGCACTGAGCTGCGTAGTGGGGACACAAAAAGGGCCAAAGGCGGCGCTTGCCCTCAGGGAGCTTACCACGTGCAAAGTGAGCTAATACACAGAGTGGGTGGGAAATATTTCAGAGGGAACTCAGAAGGAAGAAGGCGGGACCTGGCTCCGAGAAAGCCGGGGAGATGGGAAATGGGGCAGAGGAGGAAGAGCGTCCCGACAAGTGGAAGAGGGAACATCTGATCGCATCTGATTGTGATTTGTCCAAAAAAAGTGACTGAATGTTGAGTCAGAGGCCGTCGGGCCTACACTCTGAGACAAAACAAAGTGTCCACTGTCCAACTGCCATCGGGGGACACCTGGGCCCCCATCGGTGTCTGCGGGGAGGTCTCCGACCCCGAGAGCCTCTGGCTCGGGCTCTGGAGAACCCGAAACACAGCGGCTCCCGTCACCGGGGGAACGGCCCAACAAGGGCGGCCCACGAAAGCAACGGGACTCTCCCTGCGAAAGAAGGGCTGACTGGAGGATTCGGACCGGTGGGGAGTACAGCAGAAAGGGCAGCAGCTCCCGGGGACTCTGAGGAGGAGGAGTCGCGGAGATTCCTCGTCCCCTCGGAGGGGCGGGGCTGCTTTATGGCTGGGAACGTGGCACACACCACCAGGCACAGTTAGCGTGCCGGTTAGGTGGCTGAATTTTGGTTTTTTTAAGTCTTTCTGTTAAAATCTTCCTTCCAAGGGATTGGCTCACTGGGTAGGAGAGGGCAGCAAATGTATTTGGAAATGGTATCCGGATATTTGGAAACAAACAAAAAATGAATGAAAACAAGATTTAAAAGCCAGATATAGCGATATATTGTGATTGATGGCCCGCAAAGCACTTCTGGCCAATTTTCTCATTCTGATTTTCACAACAACCCTGGGGGCAGGGGGTAATTAGGATTACGCTCCATTTTACAGATGAGGAAACTGAGGTCTAGAAAGGTTGAGCCTCCTGCCTCCTAGCCTGGCGCTCTATCCATAGAGCCTTGCTGCCCGCACCTCGGCAGGGACCTGCCAAGATTCTACCCCTGCAGGGCGCAGTATCTTCAAAGCTATTGGGGTACAGCTCCAATCAATCAAGCCCAAGCACCTCCCATAGCTAAACTCCATGCAAGACACTTTAGATACAAAGACAAAAAATTTACAAACCTGAACCTAAGACACAAAATAGAAGTAAAATCAATACAAAGTGACGTTGTGGGGAGGGGAAGCACTAGATGCTGGCTGAGGCTGGAAAGGGAGGACTGGAGAGTCAGAGGAGCTGGGCTCAGATCCTGCCTTTGTAGGGTCTTGTGCAAGTCCCCTTAGGCCTTGAGGGGATTTGACGAGAAGGCCTCCAAGTTCTCTCCCTTCTCTGGCTCCGTGCTGAGCTGGGCTGACAGAGGAAGGAGAGGGGACGAGGGCCTTGGAGAGGGCGTCAATGCCTAAAGCGCACTCACCACCTGCAGCTTGATCTGGATACAGAGAGACTTCTTCTTGACGGCGGCCACGCCGGTGGTGAACGTCTTTCGCATGCTGGTGGCCCGGCGGAGCGCCAGCTGCGAGCCCCCTTCCAGCCCCGCGATGGAGCCCGAGAGCACCATGGCGCTCCCGGCCCGGCCCGCAAACAGGTTACTGATGATCTTCCTAAAGAGCACAGGGGAGAGCCGTCAGCTCGGCTCAACCGTTCCCGCGCCAGGCGTCGGGCTCCAGCGCTGGGCGCTACCCAGGACACCGGGGAGACAAACACCAGAGTCCCTGCCCTCAGGGGACTTCCGCTCGTCGGGAGACACAAACACCCACGAAATGTTTCCAGGGCAAATAAAAAGTAATTTGGGCAATGGGGAGAGCACCAATATCCGGAGATTATGGAGGGCCGGAGATTACCGAGGGTCTCCCCTGGGACTGGCCCTTGGCCTGAACCTTAAAGGGGAGAAGGGATTCTAGGAAGGGAAGGAACAGAGCATCCAGGACAGGGGAAGGTGCAAAAGCAGAAGATACAATGAGATATAGAAGAAAGAGCAAGTAAACCAGTGTGGCTGGGAAGGAGACCTGTGGGATAACCGGGGAGACGCCCCCTCCCAGCACCAGCAGCACCGAGCACTACATGTGCCATGAGCAGATCAACTCTGCATTGTCCGTGGATGGGCTGGGTCAACCTGCTCCTCAGGTCCCAGCCAGCTGCCATGAGGAACTTCCAGGACTAAGCTCCATCCCTGGCTACCCTTCCCTTTTAGGGTGAAAGTTCCTAGAAGGCAAGAGCTCTCTCTGTTCCTGTACATCTGAGTCCGCAGAGCCGAGTTCCAGTCCTGTCTCCGGTGCCAGTGGGGACCCGGAGCAACGTACTTAGCCTCTCGTTGCTCTGGGACTCGGTGCTCCAGGACTGTACATTGCAGGGAGGCTGAACTGGAAAGGGGTTTCTTCCCCAAGAAGCTTCTAAACAAGCGAAATGATGGGGGCATCCCTCATCCCAACCCCCCTACATAAGTACTTGGCATATAATAATTGTTCAATAAATGCCTCTTCATCCCTTTATTGTTGATGCCCAAAAAAAGTGGCCAGTGATTTATTGTACCCCCTCCAGAAGAGACCCTGGGCTCACAGGTGCATAGATTTAGATTCGAGAGGGATTTCAAAGGCCATTTGCCTCATTTTCTGAGGAAACTGAGGCAAACAGAGAGGAAGTTCCCAAGCTATTAAGTGTCTGAGGCAGGATTAGTTCCAGTCCAGTGCCTCTTATGATACATTGCTCCCTTAGGATTGCTGTGGGATCCAGAACCCCTGCCCACAGGAGGAGCCGAGTCAGAGAATGGGGGTGTGCAAGAATTGTCATCCAAGGGATATTTTTGCTACCTCGATTCCCATGAGTCAGGAAGAGCTGAGCTCAGATCCAGCTTCAGACAAGAGCTGTGTGACCCTGAGCAAGTTACTTAACCCTGCTTGCCTCAGTTTCCTCAACTGTAAAATGGGAATAGCAGCAGCACCTTCTTCCTAGGATTGTTGTAAGGACCAAATGAGGTAATTGTGAAGTGCTTAATACAGTGCCTGGCACACAGTAGGTGCCATACACATGCTTATTCCCTTCCCCTTACCTCCTATCAGTTTTCTCATACCCTAGAGCATTGGGCCATAAGCCCTTTCTCAGAATAATGCTTCTAAATAACTGAAGAAAATCCTATGATAAAGATGGAAATTTGTTTAGAAGAAATGCATGTTTAACCTATTTTGAATTGCTTGCTGTCCTAGGGAAGAGGGAAGGGAGGAGAGGCAGAAAAATTTGGAACACAAGATTTTGCAAAGGTGAATGTTGAAGACTATCTCTGCATGGATTTGGAAAAATAAAATACTATTTTTTTTTTTCCTGAGGCTGGGGTTAAGTGACTTGCCCAGGGTCACACAGCTAGAACATGTTAAGTGTCTGAGACCAGATTTGAACTCGGGTCCTCCTGAATTCAGGGCTGGTGCTCTATCCACTGCGCCCCCTAGCTGCCCCCTGATAAAAAACTATTTAAAAAAAGAAAATGCTAAATTTTAGTAGGAGCTTAGGGGAAACATGGATGACATTTTTTCCCATCTAAATTCATGGGATCTCTTTCCACCAAACCCCAGCAGGCCCATGGACCTGGGTGGGGCAGGAGGAAGGTGGTGGGATGAGACCCAGCTTTGAGGAGAGATTCTCATCTTGGACCCCTTGACTTGGATACCATGAGCTTCCCCTAAATAGAGAACTCAAATTCCACAGGGCTCCAGTGACTTCATCATAAAGCCTTCTGAATCATCTGTGGTCGACGCTAGCCTCTCCTGCTGGCATTTGGGAGCCGACAACAAAGGCAACGAACATTTATTGGGTGCTTATTGGGTGCCAGGCCTTGCAGGAAGCAGGAATGGCCCACCCCACTGAGCTCTGGGATGCCCCATGGGAAGAGAAACTTTTCTCCATGCCCCCTGGTGCCCCACTAGGCCGGAGCCCACGAGGCCAGGAGGACTTACTTCTGAGAGTCCTGCAGGAGCCGGGGGGCATTCTGCATGGCCGGGTTCTGCTTGGCATAGTTCCGCCAGCCCTCCACGTTGTACTCCACCCAGTTGGTGTTGTGGCTGTGGCCCAGGAGGAAGTGGTGAGGTTTGCTGCTTCGGAGGAGGGGGCTCTGTCCTAGAGGAAGGGAAAAGAAGTGCTCAGGGAAAGATTCTGGTGAGGGGGAAGAATTCCCCAAGGCTGGCAAAGGGTGGAGAACGTGGTTCGATGGAATAGCACTGTGTCGTAGGAAACGACAGCAGGAGGCTCTCAGAAAAACCTGGGAGACTTACACGAGCTGATGCAAAGTGAAAGGAGCGGACCCAGGAGGCCGTGGTAAAACGATCAGCTGTGATGGACTTAGCTATTCTCAGAGATCCAATGATCCAAGACAACTTGGCAGGACTTACGGTGAAAAGTCTGTCCGTCCCCAAAGAGAGAACTGGTGATGTCTGATACAGACCCCAGCATCCGCTATTTTCCTTGGGGTTTTATGTGGGTCTACGGTTTACTAACAGGGAAATATGTTTTGCATGACCACACAAGTGTAACCTACATCAAGGTTATAGAATGGCATTGCCCTACAGGAGCCCCCTGGACTCAAGATCCTGCTCAGCCACAGGTGATTCCGGGCAAAGCCAGGTGGCTCACTATGGAGCGCAAAGGGACCAGCCCCTCCGGGGTGCTGCTCTACCTTTCTTGTCGCCCTCCTGGGGGCCGTAGTAGGAGAAAAGCCGCTCCAGCAGAGCCTCATCGGTACCGCCCGGCACGACCGCCTCCTCTTCCAGCAGCCACAGAAGGCCCCGAGCCTCCTCCGGCCGGGCCAGGGAACGCACCTGAAAGGGGGCACGGGCCCACGTTGCCTGGAGTTGCAACAATCTACCCATGGTGAGGTCAGATGGAAGACAGGGTTAGGGAGAGAGGGTGGAGGAAGTAGGGCACAGGGGAAAGACCACCGGCTCTGAAGGAGCGGGGTTAAATCCCACTTCCGACATTAATATAATCGGGCACTTCTCGTGGGCCTCAGTTTAATGAGAGGATTGGACAGGATGAGCTCTGTCTCTGGTGCTCCCTATGCCACTTAACTCATCTGGACCTCAGTTTCCTCATCTGTGAAATGGGAAAACTGGAATCGGGGGCCAGTGAGGTCCTGGCAGGCTCTCTACCCGGGACCCCTGACTGCTCTGGGGGGGGGGAGAGGAATTCCTAGACCTTCCCTAGAGAAGACTAGCGCAGCGTCTGGAGCACGTTATAATCAGTGCCCGCGGAGCCGTGGACCAGAAGGAACTCGCTCCTCTTCTCTCCCCGCCATCATCAGGTCCCCCCAGCGACCCGACTCTGAGGCCGACAGGAGCGACAGAGAGCTCCTTTCCCCTCTGCCCCCGACGCTCCCCAGCTGGCTCCATGCTGGGAGCTCACATCCCGGTGCCGCCGGAGAGGCCTTGGCAGAACAAGGTGGGACCTGGTGGGTGGTTAAGGACTGGGCTGGGTCTCAAGAACACCGCGGGGGGCCGTCAGAATGATAAGTGGGGGCCTGGCTCTCCCTTGGCAGCAGAAATCCTTAATGGGGGAGGGGGAGTCTATAATGGACACGGAGCCCTCAAAGGAGCTTGACGCTCGGCCCGCTGTAGCCGGGAGGGGCCGGCCACCGCACCCCACTTGATCCTAGGTCTTTCCAAGACTTTCAGGAATCCTCTCTGGGACATGAGGAGCTCTCCTAGCCGTGTGCCCCGGGCTCAGGACGGAGGCAGATGGAGCCCCCAAATCTCCAGCCAAGGGGGACAGGGATCAGAGCAGGGAAGGAAATTAGCAATCCGCCACAACACCAATTTTCCTATTAGAAACCATCTTATGTAATTTGCCTAATTAAGGGCAGATAGCAAACCGAGGTGCTCCTGAGAGGCGACCAATCAGAGGCTTCCAGGGTCCTCGTCACCAGTGCAGGAATGAGAGAAGCCTCCAACTTCCTGCCTCCCCCCTCTCTGGCTGCAACCCCTGCGGGACGGGAGGCCCTTGTCGGCCAGGAGGTTCAGGGGAGACGCCCCGCTAGAATCCACGCCTGGGGGCGGCTCCCTGGGGCGAGAGCGTCCCTGTGGCCCCCCAAGACCCTCCCCGGAGGGCCCCGGGTTCTAGAGCAGTGGCCTCGGGCTCCGCTCCCCTGGCACACAGCTGTGGGAGGCTCCGCCCCGTGGGTCTGCGAGCCCTGAGGACCCAGGGTTTGGAGCTAAGGACCTGAGGGAGCAGTCAGTGGGCAGGAGGCAGATGCGGGTCTGTGTGAGCCAAGCGGCCTCTGGGTACCTCAGTCTCCCTATCTGCAAAGTGGGGATGTTCGCCAGACCCACTTCCTCAAACGCGATCAGAAGGCGCTATATGATGCTAGTTTTTATCATGTTACTAATCTCTATTATCACTGATGTCATACATTTACATTGTCATCTACAGTACAGATAAGGGACTGGGGGAAAGGAGCAGGGCTGAGATTTGAACCCGCACCCTGGCCACTGCTCACAGCTCCAGAGCCAGAGGAAGCTCCCACAGGGAAGGAAACTGAGGCAGAGAGCGGGGACGCCCGCGTTCTCCAACGAACTTCTGAGAAGGGGAGAGGAGAGACAGGAGACCCGGGAGGAGGAGGGTGACCCCGGGGCGGGGCTTACCAGGGCTTGGTGGGAGGCTTGGTCCACCACAGCTACAGAGTCCACCGCGGCCGGCTCCATGTCGTCGAACGCCAGCTCCACGTTCTCCTGGGAAGGGCACGGCTGTGAGTGAGCGGGCGGCGGGCCAGCTGGGGGCCGGTGAGGGGCTCCCGGCTGGGGGGGACTAGAGGTACCGCGGGACCCCCTGGGGCCCCCTGGGGCGGGGGCAGCCCCGAGGGCGCAGGGCAGGCCTACCTCCTTGTATCTCTCCAGCTCCTGCACAAAGGTCCTCTCGTGGAAGAGGGCCTGCAGCCGGTCCTGGGCGTAGTTATGGCAGAGCTCTTCGAAGGAGGCGCCTCGCGCCGAGCCCCCCAGCTCCGGGTTCTGGAAGCCGGGCGTGTCCACGATCAGCACGGAGCACAGCGAGTTCTGGCTGGACTTGAGGGCCCTTGGGGGAGGACAGAGTCAGAGGAAGCGCCGGCCCCTCCTGGAGCCGGTCACGGGGCTTGCAGGCTCCCTGCCGGCATGTGTTGCCCCGTGGGGAAGGGCCCGGACACGTACCTGTTCACCAGGGAGACCAGCAGGGTGAAGAGCTCCGAGTACAGGCCCGAGGCCAGGCCTTCCACGCACTCGAGGGCGCTCAGCTTGGAGCCTGCGGAAACGGGCGCT
>NC_133620.1:452138162-452255297 GCF_048593235.1 Sminthopsis crassicaudata
GAAGCCGAGAGGACAGGCCGGGACTCGATGCCCTTCCCAGCCCGAATTCTGCTGGCAGACATTCTGAGGGCCCAAGGTCGCCACCCACCACAATGAGGTGTCGGAGAAGGGTTCCACTGGAGTGTGGACACAATCGTGCCCAAATGGAGAAGACTGCCCCATCCCGAGACAGATGACCACCTGGGGGTGACACACATCCCCTCTGGCCCCGGTCTCCGAGGGAACAGGCGCCCTGGGGTCCCAGAGTGCTCACAGAAGTCAATGTGCCTCATATTTCATCCATATCAGGTTACCTACCTGCTGTCTTGGGAGGGGGGAGAAAAATTTGGACCACAAAATCTTAGAGAAATGAAGTTGAAAAACTGTCTTTACACATATTCAGAAAAAATAAAATACTACTGAAAATTTAGAAACAAAACAAGTCAGAGTGCCTGAGGTGGGATAGAGGAAGGACCCCAACAGGTCATGACCTTGTCAAGATGTCCAGAAGGTTCACAGATAGGGGGCCTAAAGGGTCAGTAAGCCCAACCCCCTGGTTTGACAGATTCCGAAGCTGAGAGATGCAGGGGTCTGCACAGGGTCACACTGGCTAGCACAGGGCAGGCCTGGGTTTCCTAACTCTGAGTCCGCGGCGCTCCCTGGATAGAAGCCGGCCCTTTGGCTCGCCCACCCGAGCAAGGTCAGCTTTGTCCAATGGTCCTTTACCTTTGGTGGCACCTGCAGCCCCCAGGTGGTAGATGGCAGCCAGGATGAACCAACAGGCCTTCTGCTCGTCGGGGGAAATGCCGAGGACCTTCATGGCGGCCTGCAGCTTACTGAACTGCTGGGCCGCCTTCTGCTTCTCCTCGGGCTGTAGGGGAGTGACCAGGCTTGTTGGCACCGGGCCCGTGGTGGTGCAGAGTGTAAGCAGATGTGTCAGGGGACTCCCCCCATCCCTCCCCCTCCCCAGGGTGAAGAAGCCCCAAAGCCAGTGGCTGCTGGGCCCTTGGGAAGAGTCAAGTGTAGAACAGAGCAGCCCTGCTTGGGCAGGGGACCCCTCATTTGGGGAAACTGAGTCCCAGATAAAGTGACTTGACCAAAATAGATGTAGGACTTCAGAGGTCATCAAATAAGACCCCCACATGCCCAACCAGGGGTGTCTGCTCCAAGTCCTGCCAAATGAGCTTCTCACCTTGGATAAGGGCACAATCCCAAAAATATTGTTCTCTGCCAGGTGGTTGAAGTGCAGCTCTGTCCTGGGGGCGGAAACTTGGCATTAGCACCAGTCAGGGTAGACAGGGCAAGGTCTAACTACAGCTTCCCCAGCCAGCCAAGGGGTCCATCGCACACAGAAGAGATTGAGTGTTGCCTAAAGCACTGGGACATTGTGTGGGGTCATAGGGCCAGAATCAGAGAGATGGAGGAGCCCTGGTCTGTCTAGCTTCAGGATCAACTCTCTAACCACTATGTCACCCTGCCTCCTTCCGCATGATGGTCCCTTAAAAACTTGAAGACACAGTATTCCCTAAATTTTTTTCCATTCCCATTTCCTTCAATTCTTCTTCTTTTTCTTTTTTTTTTTTTTTTTTTTTTTTTTGCTGAGGCAATTGGGGTCAAGTGACTTGCCCAGGGTCACACAGCTAGGAAGTGTTAAGTGTCTGAGACCAGATTTGAACTCAGGTCCTCCTCACTTCAGGGCTGGTGCCCTATCCACTGAGCCACCTAGCTACTCTCCTTCAACTATTTTTATGTAGTGTGATCTCAACCAACAAGTCAATCAATCAATAACCATCTACAGCCAGGCACTGGTCCTTCACCATCCTCGTCCTCAAGCTTAGCAGTGCCCTTTCTAAATTAAGGTGCCCAGAACCAACAGAGTCCTCTAGTATGGGACTATCTTCCCCTTAGGCCAGGAGACTCTCTCTCTCTCAGGGCAGCCTGGCTCCTATACCAGTTGGTGTACTTGCAGGCTCACTCAGACCCCTTATTTTTTTTATTCTCTTACATTATTTTCATATCTTTTATTGCCTCAAACACAGGCAGGGACAGCCCAGAAATGAAAGTTGATCCACCCAAGGGCCAAAGTTCAGGGGCCCAATCCATGGGTGAGGGCCCTCCTTTTCCCAGCCACCTGTCCTGTCTCACCTAAGGGTGCTATCTCCACAGGCCAATAAATAGTAGAAGACATTGAAGGTAGCTTCACTAGACGGGCGCCGGGCAACTCGGAGCTTCTCAAGCAGCATAGTCTGTAGGAAAGTGCAGGATAGGGACATGGTCAAGGCCAGCAACTGCTCCCCACTATCCCTAGTTCTTCACACCAGGAAGGGCTGCTCCCACTGAAGGCTACCATCTTACTCTCAAGAGACATGTCCATTCTGATGTCAGGGACTGTGCCAGCCAAAGCTTTTATTAAAAACAATAGCTAGCATTTATATAGCATTTTGAGTTCTGCAAAGTGAGATAATGAGTGAGATGATGTGGGGCAGAAGGGAACCTCATACATCTCTAAGTTCCCTTAAACACTGTGGGGATGAAGGAGGTGAAATTAAAGAGGGAGACCAAAAAAGAAAAAAAGGGAAAAAAAGAGGGGAAATTCACAAAGCTCTCTATATTTTTGAGATATGAAACCCTTATCTGACAAGGTGTATCTGATTTTGTCTGTACAACCACCTTGGGAGGGAGGGACTATTATTACTCTCATTTTATAGATAAGGAAACTGAGGCATATAGGTGTTAAAAATGACCTTGCCCAGGGTCATATAGCTAGTAAGTATCTGAAGCAGGATTTGAACTTATGATTTTCCTGCCTTCAGACCCAGCCTCTATCTACCATATTACCTTGAGATCTGGGACCTAAAACAGAAGAGTTAATTAAACACTTAAGTTTCAAACTGAATCCCTGTAGCACCTCCCAGCCCATCACAGCCACCTTTCCTTATAGAACAGGAGTATTGTGGCAATTTGGCAGGGAGGGGATGCATGTCCATGATAAGCCATGAATCCCTGTAGCACCTCCCAGCCCATCACAACCACCCTTCCTCAGAGAATGGGAGTATTGTGGCCATTTGGCAGAGAGAGGCTGTATGTCCATGATAAGCTATGAATCCCCATAGCTCCTCCTGTTCCTCAGAGAACAGGAGTATTGTGGCCATTTGACAGGGAGGGGATGTTGCCCACGATAAGTTAACTATACTCCCCACTAGGTGTAAATGGTACTAAGACCAGTCTATTACTGATATAGATTGAGGATATGGGTGAGATGATGTGGGGCAGAGGGGAACCTCATACATCTCTAAGTTCCCTTAAATACTGTGGGGATGAAGGAGGTGAAATTAAGAGGGACCCAAAAAAAGAAAAAGGAAAAAAAAGGGGAAAAAATTCACAAAGTTCTCTATATTTTTGAGATATAAAACCTTTATCTGACAAACTATAAAATTCACTTTCCCTCCAATTTTCTGCTTTTAAACTTGGCTACATTGACTTTATTTGTACAATGTTTTTTAAATTTATTGTAATAAAATTATCCATTTTGCATCTCAAAGAAAAAAAAAAAAAGGAATTAAGAGGAAGCTAAAAGTCTTTAAGGAAGCCATCTCTATCATTTTCCAAGGGCCTGGTCCTAATTGGGTGAAGGGAAGTGGGGCTGCAGATCTTGTATCCCATGCATTCCCGATGGGGCAGCCACTAGAGGAGGGGAGGCAGCCTTAACTCAGGGGTTGCCTGTGTCCATGATGGAGAGGAACTGAAGCCCCAGGGAATAGGCCCTCGTTAGAATTTCCAGCCACCATCCTCCTAGCCCAATCTGTCAAGGCCTTATTTCCTCCAAACTTCTGGTCCAGAGGGGTGGAGAACGGGGGTTTCCTCTCACCTGAACAGAGGCTGAGGACACCTGGCCAGCTTGGTCAAAGTCCAGCGAGAGGATCTGGGAGAAGCGGGTCGCATTGCCATTCATGATGGTGGGGCTATTCCCAAAGGCCTCCAGGACGGTGTACAGAGCCTGCCACTTCTCCACTGTGAAGGGCAAACCAGAGAGAGCTCAGGATGCAGGCAGTGGGACAGGGAGGGCATCTGCCAGTGTGAATCCTCAAGGCCGGGCCATCTCAGAGGAGCCTGAACTCAGTATGCTCTCCAAGAATCCACTGAGCTCAGAGGGTGGACTGGGCAAATCCAGACGTGGCAAGGGGACTGACTAGCCTGCAGCCACAGGATTGCAGGATCAGAGATCCAGAGCTGGAAGGACCTTAGAATCACAGAATCCAAGTCATTTTTCAGAGGAATATGGATGTGGGGTCCAAGCCCAACATCCCTCCACAGGAAGGAGGGGATAAGGGTCCGTGGAGTACAGAAGATGGCATCCTGAGGGCAGCCCCTTTGCCACCCAGCAGCAATGGCTCCCCATGCCAGGTTGACACCAAAGTGGAATCTCAGGGAATGCAGAAAAGCTCAGCCTGTCTCCCCACGCACTCCTCACTTCCCTGGCTGCAAGCTCGGGTCCGCCCTCCAGCTCACCTGAGAACACCTTGTTCCCGCTGGTGCCCGCGATGGTGGCCAGGTACTGCACCAGGTGCTGGCAGCTGGCGGTCTTGCCGCTGCCGCTGCTGCCCAAGAGAACAATGGACTGGTCCTGGCGATTCATCAGCATGGCGCGGTAAGCTGTCTGTGCCACGGTGTAGATGTGGGGCGCCATCTCCTCCCGCCGGCACCCTTTGAACATGTGCATCACCTGGGGGGGGCGATGGGGGGAGCATCAGACTTGGGGTCCCTGGGAACACCAGGAGCCACACGTCCAAAGGCTCAGAAGCAGGACTGGTGAGCTGGAAGGAGGAGTTCCATCCCCTAGCAGCCGTGGAGGTCTCCTAGTCCACATAACAGAGGAATAGAGGCTCAGGGAGACAGAGACTTGCCCAAGTAACAAATGTAGGAAGCATCAGAAACAGTATTCTGACCCGACATTCTGCCCTTCCCAAACATCTCCTCACCGGGGGGCTACAGTGGCCATCAGCTCCCTACCGCTCCTTCACCCACCAATGAAACCCCGGACGCTAGTCCTGCATCCCCAGCTTTGGGTGAGCCTTCCGGGCAAGGACTGGGCCTCTGGGCCCTCTGGGCCATTTCCCCACTGAGCTGGCTGCACTGGCCACCTTCCTCCTCTCTCCCCCCCTTCTAGCCAGATCCCTGATGTAACCGTGGATCCTTCTCTGGGATTCCCGGGCTCTGAGAGGCAAGGGTTTAACTTTCCTTCGTCTAGAACCAGGCACATTCCCAGCCATCCACATGCCAGCTTCTGCGCCATCCTTCCCCCCCTCACATAAATGTCTGCGGGAATTGGAACACAGGCTCTTGGAGGGCAGGGGATGTCCTGATTGCTCAGATTTTTACTCCCAAGACTTAGCACAGTGCCTGACACATACTAAAAGATTAATATTATCATTCATTCATATTTTCTCTCTCCATTCCTCTCTCTCTCTCTCTCTGTCTCTTTTTTCTTTATCTCTGTCTCTCTTTCTCCATCTCCTCTTCCTCCCTCTCTCTCTTCTCCTCCCCGCCTTCTCTTTCTCCCTTTCCTTCTTCCTCGCTATACCTAAGCCTGAGAAATGACAAGCATAAGTTCCTAGGACGGAATATTTTTAAAAGACCCTTTGTCACCCTTTGGACGGCAGCCAGACAAGCAGGCGATGGGAGGTGGATGGAGGGATGGACGGGGGAGCCTGCTGGGAGGCCGGCTGGCCGTACCTTCTCCGAGTACATAGCGGGGGCCCCTCGGGGGCTGAGGATGAGCAGGCTGGGGCCGGCGTAGGTGTGCAGCAGGCTGGCCCCGTAGCGCTGGCGAAGGGTGTGCAAGACACTTGACTCGTTGAGGTACACCAGGGAGGCCAGGTCTTCCAGTCGGTCACAGGATGGGGCGTTGGCCTGGAGGAAAGGGAGAGGCCTGCAATTTTCACCCCACCCAGGACCCGACAGACCTCCCCCCCCCCCAGTCCCTGCTCGCCCTGTACCTTCTCCACATCATCCTCATCCACGTCCAGTATGGTCCCGTCATGATCCAGTTTCACTCGGACCTTCCCTTCAGGTAGGCTTAACTCCTCTGACTTCAGTTGGCTGGCTACACAGGAAGAGAAATAAGCATTTATTAGCCACTTACTACATGCCAGGCACTCTGGAGAGAGGCAAAAAGAAGTTCCCTGGCCTTGGAGAGCAAGCATTCTGAAAGAACATGCACTTCCCTGACGAATTGGGAAATGGCTGAAAGGTGGGCTATGATCATGATGGACCGCGACTGTGCTACCAGGAATGACCAGCAGGATGTCCTCAGAAAAACCTGGGGAGACGGAGTGGCAAAGTGAAAGGAGCAGAACCAGGGAACGCCGGGCACAGTGATAGCCAGACCTTCTGCCCATCCCAGACGTCTCCTCACTGGCCATCAGCTCCATTCCCTACCCCTCCTAATCAATGAATGAACTCACTATTCTCAGCAGCACAATGATCCAAGGCTATTCCAGGGTACTCAAGATGAAAACCGCCGTCCATCTCCAGAGAAAGAACTGGTAGAGTCTGAAGGCAAGCTGAAGCATACTTTTTGAAAACTTTATTTTCCTGGTGGAGTTTTTTTTGGTCTATATTTTCTTTTACAACATGACTAGCATGGAAATGTTTTGCATGACTGCACTTGTATAATCTATATCAGATCAGACTGCTTGCCTTCTCAATGAAAGGGGAGAAGAGGGAGAGAATTTGGAACTCAAAATTAAAAAAAAAAAAAAAAAAAAAAAAAAAAAGAATGTTTAAAGAAATTTACATAAAATAAAAAAAAAAAAAAGACCTGGAAAGGGGCAGCTAAGTGGCACAGTGGATTGAGCACTGGCCCTGAAGTCAAAAGGACCCGAGTTCAAATCTGGCCTCAGACATTTAACACTTCCTAGCTGTGTGACCCTGGGCAAGTCACTTAACCCCATTGCCTCAGAAGGGAAAAAAAAAAAAAAAAGACCTGGAAAGGTAGGATTTGACCTAAATCTTGAAGGAAGTAGAGATGCTAAAAGTTGGAAGTAAAAATGGAGAGCACCTGAGACATGGGAGATAGTGCCTGTGTGAGGGCCAGCAGAGCTGGATCATAGAGTACGGAGAAGAGAAAGGTATAAAAAACTGGAACGGTAAAAAAGGAGTCAGGCTGTGATGGGCTCTGAAATCCAGACAGAGGGTTTTCTAGATCCTGGTGATAATGGGAAGCCAGTGCTCCTTGAACAGGTGAGATGACATAGCTCTCCACTCTGAAGTGGAGAAAGCACATAGGATCACAGATTTGGAGGCAGAAGGGAACTTATAAAGACCATTCAAACCCAATCCCCATGCCGGGCGACAAAACTGAGGCTGAGTGAAGTGACTTGTCCAGGGTCACACAGCTAATAAATGTCTAAGGTAGGATTTGAACTCAAGTCCCCCTGACTCCATCTACTATACCACACTGTCTCCTACTCAGGAGATGGTAAGCAGATCAGTTTGGCTGAAAGAAGCATCCATCAGAGGGAAGCAGGAGAAAGCTAGAAAGATCTACTGAAACTAGATTGGATAAAGAAGGTCTTTGGCAAGGCTTTGGGCCTGGATTCAAGCGATGGGGAGCCATTGAAGATGTTTGAGGAGTAGAGGGATGTGATCTGAGCCTGATTACAAACGACAGAATCTAAGCATTAGGGTTTAGGATGGAATCTATAATTTCGCTGATATAGGAGAACTCCCAGAGGAGGAAACTCTCTCTACCAATGCAAGCTGTCACAGAAGAGTAACCTGGGAATACTGAGAGGTCATTTGACTTGTCCTGAGAGTCACAAAGTCAGTGTGTTTCCAAAGCAGAACTTGAACTCGAGTCTTTTCTGGCTCTTTATCCATGATGCCTTTTCATGATCACTTTGTCAGATTTAAAAATATGTCCTTTAGGGAAATTAAAATGGCAACTGTCTGTACAATAAAACTAAAGAAAACCAAATTAGGAGAAGCAGCAGCTGGACCAGCCCAAGGCTATGGAGGAGCTCACGCTGGAAGAACACCAAAGGGACTGATGACAGGATTCTCAAGGCAAGGAGGTGACCGAACACTTACAAACAAACCGAGACATTTTTATTACCAAAAAAGGCAATTTAAAAAATGTAACTATCGAAACATAGGCCGACTCTCTTTAAAAAAAAAAAAGGGGGGGGGAGAGATTAAAAACTTAATATTACACATCAATACAACTAATTAAAATGGCTTTGTAATCATTTACATTTAAGTTAATTAATTTCAATGCCTAAAATAGCATAAGTCCCTTTCAGTGACTCTCTCCAAGGACCCATCAGGATTCTGTGTGCGCCCATTCCTTCTCATTCCCTTTCTTTCTTCCATGGGCGCTTTGCTGGCACTTTTCAGTTTTTTTTGGCCTGACATGATTTCATTAAGATCTTTCAGGATTTTTTATATTCTTCAAACTTGTTGGTGTTAATTGCATTATTGTATTCCATTACGGTAATGCGCCATGGGGAAGTCAAGCAATTCTTCTGTTGTTGAGTGCTTGCTTTCCCGTATCTTCAGAATCTTTAATAGGAAAGACTTGGACATGTACATACACACACACACACACACACACACACACACACACACACACACACTCCTATTCATCAAGAATATCCGTGTGTGTGTGTGTGTGTGTGTGTGTGTGTGTTGTACGGGATGAAGATTTGAGAAGGGAACAGGCAAATTTTCACTACAATTTTCTTTAATATTATGAACTTAAAAACACCAACAAACTTGAGCAGAGGATCATAGATCTAGAAGGGGGAAAGAACCAAAAAGGGACAAAAAGATTATGAAAGGCAAATAAATCCTTTCCTCTCACTGAAAGGCAAAAAGGGTCCCAACCACCCAAATACCAAATTCTGATCTTGATTGATTGGAAAAAAAAAAAAAATCAGTGAAAATTTCACTAACTAAAAGGATCTGATCTTTCTTCCATCTTGGTGCCAGACTTAGTTTGGACACTCCACTGACTTTATTCCTACAGTGATGCATTGGGATAAAACACTGAGCTTGAAGACAGATCTGAGTTCAAATCCAGCCTCAAACACTTACTGGCTGTGATACTGGACAAGTCACTTAACTTTGTCTGCCTTAGTTTCTGTATAATGAGCTGAAGAAAGAAAGCAAACCACTTCAGTATTTTTGCCAAGAAAGCCCTAAATGGGGTCATGAAGAGTCAGATAGAATTGAAAACAACTGAATGACAACAAAGCTCAAAACTTCTGAACTCAAAATATCCACCATCAATAGTCTCCCAAACAGCAAGAACTATAGTCATCTCTTAGCAAACCTGCCTCTCTCATATTTTTACAGATAAGGAAGGAAACTGAGACCCCAGAAGTAATCTACAGACTCATAATTTTAGAGGTAGAGGAAGCATTTAGACCATCTAGTCCAACTCCCTTAATTTCTACTTGAGGAATTTCCTCAAGTGATTTTGCTAAAGGTCACACAATTGGTAAGCAACAACAATGAAATCTGAATGAGTCCTCAGATTCTAAAACCAATATTCTTTCCAGTGTATCATACAAAGAAGATCAGAAAAGAATAGCACAGAATAGATAGTAAATCTCCGCTAAATATAGCTTGATGAAGGGTGGATTTGGTCTTTTTTTAAAAATTCAACATTATAGTTTCAACATTGCCCTGCTTATCTCTGTCACCTTCTGAACTTCCTTCTGTTCTTTTGTGTTTGTTTTTTTAATGATTCATTGATGAACAAGAAAATTGGTTTTACACACATATATTGTATCTAGGTTATACTGTAACATATTTAATATGTACGGGATTGCCTGTCATCTAGGGGAGGGAGTAGAGGAAGGGAGGGGAAAATTTGGAAAAATGAATGCAAGGGATAATGTTGTAAAAAAAAAAAATTACTCATGTATATGTACTGTCAAATAAAATTATAATTATAAAATTAATTTTTAAAATGATTCATTGATGATTCTTTTTTTCTTCCCTTCCCTTTTTTTAAAATAATTATCACTAACCGAGCCTCACAGAAAAATAATAAAAGCCCGTGCTTGCAACAACCAAGTAGTCATCTAAAACCCAAAATTGGCCATTTCTGAAAAAGCATGTCTCCACAAACATTATTCTCCAGGAGAACACATCTTGACAGTCATAGAATTGACAGAAAGATATAGAGAATATCAGCTCCCACTGTACCAATTGTCTGTCATTTGATTTGGTGGCACCGAATGCTACCTTGGGAGAATCTTCTCAAAGATGCTTGTCATGCAAATGTTAAGATCACACACAGGTTCCTTTAAAGATGCTGAAGTAGAGACTGCTATGTTAGACAGCTCTAAAGAGACAAGGCCCCTGCTAAAGGACAAACAGAAGAGAAGTTTCCTAAAAATGGTGAGGTCCTTCACATGTTCTTATATATGCCAAGGATTTTTGTGTTGATCGCACTAAGCTATGGCACTTCCTGCAGGAGATTTATAACCGTTCAAAGTTTGGCCCAATCATCCATATGGGAAAAACTCAATGAATGAAAACTGCTTTATGTCCAAGAAGTTTAGAAGGATACACAAAGAGGTCAATTTTAATCCTAGGGAATGGATAATTTCAAAGCTATGCGGAACTTCACAGTGCAGAACAGCACTTTAAGAATTTGTAGTGCTGTATTATCTCAATCATGTCTGATTCTTTATGATCCCATTTGGGTTTTTTTTTTTTTTTTGGGCAAAGACACTGGAGTTGTTTGTCACTTCCTTTTCCAACTCATTTCACAGATGAGGAAACTGAGGCAAACAGGCTTAGGTGACTTGCCCAGGGTCACACAGCTACTAAATGTCTGATGCCAGATTTCAGCTTAGGAAGATGAGTCTTCCTGGTTCTAAGCCCATTGTTCTATCCACTGTGCCAATTAGCAGCCACCTAAGTTGTCCCCTATAATTTATAGCCTTAGAGAATTGTCTGAGAGACTATGTGACTTGCCCAGGGTCATGGAGTCAGTGTGTTTCAGAGGTAAGACTCAGCCCAGGTCTTTCTGGTTCTGAAGCCAACTCTGCCTACTATACCTTGCTATCTCTGTTACTAACTTGTAAGACATAATATAAACTTAAAAAAAAAAAACTGTACATACCCAAACTTTATAGTTTTACAATAGTTTACAATTGGCTTCTTTGTATAGTCAAATGTTTAATATGTGTTGATGACTGTTAAAATAATGATAAAAAGAAACAATATGCTATTGGCTAGCCCCAGGGGTTTTTTTGAATCCTAAAGCCCTTTGAGAATCCAGGAAAAGCCTATGGACCTCTTCTCAGAAGAATAACTTTTAAAAAAAGAAAACAAAGCACCTAGGACTACAAAAGGAACCAATTATATTGAAATTCTATTATCAAAATATTTAAATACAAGGATTCTGTTGGGATTCACCCAAAGGACAACCGGAAACATGTGATCAATGAAAACCTGAAGATCATAAAAGAGATCACTCAATCCATTAATCTACAAGCATCAACTAACAGGTTCTGTTTTGGATATCTTAAGCTTGAACATTCCGCTGCAAAGATGCAGTGCTTGGTTAGGAAAGCAAAACCTGGAGCTTAGGGGAAACCCCGAGGCTAGACACAGATCTGAGAGTCATCAGCCCATGAAACCAGTAGCCTGGATGGCTCACCAAGGGAGAGGGTGCTGATAGACACAAAGAGGGACAAGGGAGAGAATCCAGAAGAACACTGCATTAAAGAAGAGAATGAAAGAAGGGACACTGGGAAATAAGAAAGGGAAAATGTCAACAAGATAGTAGAAGTCAAAGGATAACAGAAAATATGTCAAAGAAGTTGGCAGTTAAATATTACACAGAAACCACAAAGGATACAGGATGAGAAAAAAGACCTAGATTTGGCAAATAGGAAATTACAGGGGACTTCTGAGTTACTATATAATGATGATGATGGAAACCAGTTTGTAGAAATACAGTAGATGGAGGCAGCCAACAAAGACTCTTCATTCAAGAAGTTTAGGGGGAAAAGGGGAAAAAGACCAATGGGATGGTAACTTGATGGGACAGAGCATAAATCAAAAATGAAAAAAAAAAAACCCCATAGAATTTTGAGACTTTTATCAACATTTGACAGAAATAGAAGTGAAGGAAGAAAACAGTGGGAGATTAAGAAGGTATTAGTAGGAGAAAGGAATCTCAGACAAGTCAAAGATTCTGCAGCCCAATCTCCCATTTTCCAAAGACTCACCAAGAGAGAAGCCATCTTGATGGACCAGCCAAACCTTCTCCGTCTCGTGCCAGGCTTCCTCAGCAGCAATCTGCTCCTCTGTCTTGGCCTGTTTGGGGGGAGCAAGGACACAGAGTCAGATTTAGGTCCCTGGGTTCAGGAAGAGAAGATGGAAAAGGAATTAGACAAAGAGGAGGGCACACAGAGAGAGGGGCAGGGCAGGAGAGGGAGCAGGTCCTGGAGGATCAGAAAGGGACATAGCAAAATAAGACAGAACCAAAAGTGGGCTTGGAGGAAGGAGAACTGGAATGGCTCCAATTAGCTCCAGAATCTTAAAAAAAAATAAATGGGAATGCGGGGAGAGTAGAGATCCCATGCAAGGTGAGGACAATTGAAAATTCAGACTGTCCTTCTACCTCCATTTTCTTCTCCTTACTCAGTCTTTGGGGTCATTGGCCCCTAGACTCCTGACCCAACCAAAAAAAAAAGATGAAAAGTGACTTCTCCAGCCCAGACCTCAGGAACTGATCAGGGAACACATTCATGACCAATCTCAGTTAAAAGAAACAGCTCTATCCTAAATCACACCAAGGAGACATGTGCATTCTTAGGTACCACCCTGCAAAAGGTGGGCACCAACATCTTGTGGCCCCGATCCCTTCATCCCCAGAACTCTGGAGTTCTTACAGCAAAGGCTGGAGGAGAGTGGCCAAGCGTTTGTGCCAGCTGCCCACAGGGCTTCCCCATCAGAGGTGGACCCCTATCCCACCGAGAAGCCAAGGGAGACACGAATGTGGACATAGCAACACGCCCAAGTATGAGGAAAGGCACGACCGGAGAACGACAGAATATCATACTGCATCAAACAGGGTCAACACTTGCATGCCAAAGCACAGACATGGGCAGGAGGGAGTGGAGGGGACCCACAGAGTGGATACACATCCCAGCAGACAGTGCCAGGCCTTGGGCTGCCAAACCTGAGCCAGCAATGCAGGGGGTTGAGGGCCAGAGAGGCCAAGGGCAGCAGCCAGCGAGGAAGAAGAAAGGAAAGGTTGGAAGAAAGAGTTAATCCTTCACTCCCAGAAAGACACCTGAACAGGTGAATTGGGGATGGGGGAGAGCCAGCTGGGAGATGAAAAATCAAACCATGCCTTGGTTTGGAAAGCAAAAAAGTTCATTCCTGTCCCTGGGGACTCCCCAGGGAGAACCTTTGCAATACACGGATGGGCAGATAATAGGTATTATCCAGGGGCATGAGGTTATGATCTCTGTCCCCAGGGCCTGCTCCTGGTTATCACACAGTCATAGAGAAAGGCAGAGGTGGCGGGAGGGAGGTGAGAGTCAGGAAGACATCTTCCTGAGTTCAAACCTGACCTCTGTTACTTATTAGCTGAGTGACTCTAACCAAGTCCCTTAATCCTGTTTGCCTCAGTTTCCTCACTTGTCAAATAAGCTGGAGAAGGTTATGGCAAACCACTCCAGTATCTTTGCCAAGAAAATTCCAAATGAGCTCATAAAGAGTCATAAATGACTAAACAACAAAAAACAGGAGAATTAGAAAAGAAAATGGCAGGAATGAGACCTCTGAGGTCCCCTGCAGCTCTGGCATTTATGACTATAATGAGCACCTCTCAGGGCAGGGATCCCCAAAATATGGCTGAGGGCTTCTGGGGCAGCTACAAAGCTCCCTAATATACCATGGGGTACATTAAGAATCATCAGAAAGAATATTTCTTGGGGCAGCTAGGGGGCGCAGTGGAGAGAGCACCAGCCCTGGAGTCAGGAGGACCTGAGTTCAAATCTGGTCTCAGACACTTAACATTTCCTGGCTGTGTGACCCTGGGCAAGTCACTTAACCCCAGCCTGGGGGGGGGGGCAGAATATTTCTTGTGTGGCACGATAATTATGGAAATATATCTAGAAGAATTATATATATTTAACATATATTGAATTACTTGCCATATAGGGGAGGAGGTGGGGGAAAAGGAGGAAAAAATTTGGAACAAGGTTATACAAGGGTGAACGATGAAAATTACCCATGCATATATTTTGAAAATAAAAAGCCTTAATTAAAAAAAGAAAAGTTGGACTTTTGTATCTCAACATTGGCCAATTCAAGTAATTTGATATCAATGATCATTGTCCTTGCAAAATCAAAGTTATAAATCAAGGGTTCCTACAGCATTTTTCTTTTAAGATGGCATTTATAATCATGAATAAAGAGATGATTATCATATATACATATATTATATCCCAATGGATTTTTTAAAAAGTTTTGCTGCAAGGGATTTGTTTAAAATATTTATTATTTGTATTAATGGGTAATTATATAAATTCAAAGTATTGGAGATGAATACAAAGGTAAATAAAATGGCATTGTTGTTCAAAAAGAATCTTCAGAAAGGTCATTCTGGTCTTTCCTCATAAGCTCATGGAATCAAGGCTGGGAAAGCTCTCCGAGCCCACCGAGACCCACCTCCTCATTTGACAAAAAAGGAAACTGAGTCACGGGAAGGTTCATTATTTTGCCCAAGACCGCCCATGTACCGAGCGGCAGAGCCGGGGCTGAGCCCGGGTTTAAACTGGGACTTTGCTCCAACAAAAGATGGAGGCGACGACCACCGCACGGTCACTGTGCTGGCCTTCTCTCCCAGGGTGATGGATGGGCTGCAGCGGAAGGGGACCGAATGGTAGCAGCGACGCGGAGCTTTGTTTAAAGCTGACGGGGAGAAGGGCAGCAGTGGGGGTCTGCAGTTCCCCTCAGCGACCACCAGATGGGGACAGAGAACATCTCCTGCTCCAGCAGGGCGGGCGCATGCAGAGGGTCCCCTTCCTCCCCCCACACTCGGGCGCAGGGTCGGGGGGGGGGGTGCCGGGGCAGCCGCAGGGGGTCTCGGTTTTCTCCTCATTCCTGGAGGCGATAAACCTGCAGCCCCGTCCAGGCCAAGAACTCGGCCCCTAGGGCACTCCCGACCCCGCCTCGGGGGCTTCCCCCGCTCCGTGAGACCAGGGTGGGCCGGAGAGGCCCTTCCCCCTCCCGGGGGCACACGGGGAAGGGGGGCAGGGACAGGCCTTACACTCCAGCACGAAGCCCGAGCGCAGACGCCAGCCCAGGCGCAGACCGGGGGCAGCGGGCGGCCGGCGGGAGCGGGGGGCTCCTCAGGGCGGGGGCACCCTACCTGGCTCTGGGCAGCAGAGACGGCCTCAGTGTCCAGCTGAGCAGCGGCAAAGGAGGAAAAGGAGAGAGGGGGAAGAGAAGAGCGTGAAAACACAAGCAGAACTGGCCCGGGAGGGCGGGCGCCCCTGAGAGAATGGGTGCAGGCTGGGAGGGCGGGCGCCCCTGAGAGTGTGGGTGCCCCTGAGAGTGTGGGCGCCTCTGAGAGTGTGGGCGCCCCTGAGAGTGTGGGTGCGGGCTGGGAGGGCGGGCGCCCCTGAGAGTGTGGGTGCAGGCTGGGAGGGGAGGTGTGAGCTGGCGGGCGCCCCTGCCGGGCAGTGGGGTAAAGGCAATGGTCATAGGGGGAGAGAGGGTCACAGCCGGGGTGACCGGACCTTTTCTTTCCAGGGGACCGAGCCCTGCCCACAAAGGGAGCCTTGGGACAAGCAGCTCGAGAGCTCCGGATTCCGTCTCTGAAGGAGCCGCCACACAAGACCCATATCCCTCCGGACTGAGTGATGAGGCAGGTCCGGACCCCAGGGGTCTGGCTCCCACAGAAGCACAGAGGCGTCCCCTCGGGCCCCAGGGCCGGGTCCCTCCCCTCCCCCCCAGCTAGCACTGGGGCACCGAGCGGGCCGGGCTGCCTGCTGCCACACGGAGCCCACAATGGTCCCAAACCCAGAACCCTCGGTCCGGACTGAGCCGAATGGAATTGTTCCGCCCACCCTGGGCCCAACAGACCAACCAGACACTCCCTAATGCAACCTAATTATTTGGTGGATTGCTCATTGATTTTACAGGTAAGGAAACTGAAGCCCAGAAGAGCTTTGTCCAAGATCACCCAGGGGCTGGGCTTCCGATCCAGGGAAGGGCGGAGCCCCTCTCAGCCCCAGAGCCCCTAGGCCGCTACACCATACCTCCCCCTCCCTCTCATTAAACCAAAGCCCTCCCCAAGCAAATCCTGGTCAACCCCCTGCCATTCCCACCACAACCCCCGTTCCTTCCACCTGCTTCTGAGCACAGCCCTGGCCACGGCTCCTGGCCCACACCCGCTGGGCCAAGCTGGAAACGCATCCCTGGTCCGATGCCCTTACTGTATATATACACGGTTATTATTCGCAGGCGCTCTCTTTGCCCTTAGACTGGAAGCTTCTCAAGGGCAAGGATTGTGTTTTTGCCTTTCTTTGGATCTCCCCTAAGTCTTTTCTAAATGTTCATCAGTAATCGGGCCAGACTCCTGCCCTGCTGCCCGCTACACGGCCACTCGCTGGGAATTGAGGCAAGACAAAGGCCTGCTTGAAAATCCCAGGGGTGGAGATGGGCCTCCCTGGGGTCTCCTCTCTCCCATGAGGCGGATGGGTACTGAGGAAGACACACCCACCGGTGGGCATCCTGCCATACAAGCCCTGCCTCTCAGACATACCCCTCCTCATGACCTTAGACCTAAAGCCCCAGACCACCCACTGCAGGAGTGACTGGGGGACGCAAGGTGACCCCACAAAGAACAGAAGGAATTACAGAAGTCATGAAGATCCTCTCAAGTCGCTCATGAGCCTCCTCTCCGGGGGTCGGCCGGGATTCCAAGGTGGGTCCTGCCTAAAAGTTAAACAGCGTTAGTGGTAGCCCTGGGAGGGAGGAGTCGCCTTCTGCCAGGTCTCCAGGACAGAAGGCCAGGGGCGGGGCAGAAGCCAAGCTCTGGGGGAACCACATGGCGGGAGCCCCTTGGAGCCAGCTCCTGCCACCCTGAGAACATCACTGGGGATCCACGGACCATCACGCTGGAGGCGAGAAGGAACCAAGGGACACAATCTAGACGTGAAAGAGGTCTTGGAGACTCCCTAAACAACAAGAGTAAAAATAACTCATTTGTCTGGGGCTTTAAGGTTTGCAAAGCATCCTCCGGATTTCACCTCCTTGATCCTCAGTACGGCCGCCAGGAGGGAGGGTGGATTTAGAAGCAAGACCGAATTTCAACCCTTACTAGCTGTGGGTCACTTCAATCCAGCCTCACTTTCCTTATCTGCAAAATGGGGAGAATATGTGTACCTTCCTCACAGGGTCTTTGTGAGGAGCTAGTCCAGCTCTCTCATTTTACAGATAGGAAAACGAAGGCCCAGGGCGACAGAGCTAGTAAATGTGTGCAGTACAATCGGAATCAAGCCCCTCTCCCTATGTCCCTTATACCACAGGAGAATAGGACCGTGCCCTGGGAGCGGGCAGGGAGGGAGAGACAGGGTGGCTGGGCCATACTGATCTGGAGAAATCAAACGCAATTCCTAAACTGTCAAGCAACCCCCAAGTCGCCTTTTGGACCCCATGCCCCAGCAGAACAACATGGTTCAAAACACTTTGTTCCTAAAGTTCCAAAAACAGCTCCGCGGGAAATGTGACCCCAACTCCATCCACCCTGAGCACTCAGCGAAGCCTTCTAGCAAGTCAGTGGGAATGGGTAGGAGGAACGGGGGGCGAGAAGGAATACGATCAATCAAAGGAGCCCACACTTGGATCGGGAAGGAACCCAAGAGGCTAACGCCCTTTCCGGATGAGGAAAATGAGACACTGAACACTTAGGTGACTAAGGTGAGTTCGGAAACCCAGACATTCTTATGTCATGCTGCACATACACCCCCAAAATTGGGAGGGAGGAGTGGAAATGCCAATAAGGAAAGAAGCCAGAAAATATTGTTCCCCATCCCCATCAATTAAATAAAGGGCTCTTTCCCACCTTGGCACCCCACCAGAGCCTCTCTCCCTCACTGCACCCCAACCCACGTTCCTTTATTTTGCTGAAACACTGTGTTAGTTAGGAGTTAGTAAGAGCCCATCTGGACAAAGTGGCCCAGAGATAACCCGTTTTGCCTACGGATCTTCCACCGGGCCCTGTGCTTCCAAGGGCTCTCTTTCCAGGAGGGCAGAGGGTGGCAGGGGCATTGCATGGCCCAAACAAGACCTTCTGGGGCCAACCCGAGTAGTATCCAGGAAGCCGAGGTTCCCAGGCTCTATAAGGCTCCCTAGCCCCCTGCCCCCAATCCCTCAAGCATGCACTGGGATGTGGCAGGCAGCGGAGCACCAGCCTGGGAGATTTAGGGTGGTACAGCTGCCATGGGCAAGAGAGGTTAGTGGCACACCGGACAAGGACGGCAGTACCTCCTGCTGGATGCCGGGGGCCGGCGGCCCGGGCAGCTCTTCCTGCTGGGGAAGTTCAGCTGGGGTGCCATCGGGGTTGGGGACGACATTCGGGACCTTGTCTGGTTCCCCCTTCGGCAGAGTTGGGGAGCACGGCTTTTTCTCAGAGTCGGGCTCTGCTGGGGAGTCTGGCTTCTTGGCTGGACCCACTTTCTGGGCTGTGGGCTTCTCCCCTCCCTTCTCAGAGGCTGGTCGGTTCCGTGGCTTATGTTCTTTGCCTTTGCCCCGAGACATCAGGCTCCGAAGGCCCACGGAGATCTCATCCTTGGCCGGCTCCTTCTTGGCTTCAGGCTTGGAGTGGAGGGGAGGAGGTGGGGGGGCGGGAGGGACCTTGCCCCCCTTCTTGCCATGGGCAGGGAGTTCAGGAGGCTTGGCACTTTTGGCTGGAGGCTCCTTGGCACCTCCAGGCTCCTCCCCAGGGAGCACCTTGTTCACCACCTTCCTCACAGCTTTTGCCACCCGTTTGCAGGAGACTCCCTGGGACTCCTCCGCTTGGGGCTCTGGCGAGGTGGTCCCCAGGCCATTCATGGAAGGCACAGGAGTGTCACCATTCAATACACTGGCAGGGCTACTGGATCTCTGGCAGGTCTCCACGGGCACTGGGCTCCTGCGTGGGGAGGCTCTGTCCTTCGTGGTACCCTCTGGCTACAGCCACAAACACGGGGAGGTGGGCACATCAGAGCCAAGCCCGTGGGCAACAGCCCCGCCACGCCCAAAGGGAAAAGTGAGGGGACCCTGGTCCATCATCGCCCCCCCCCCCAGCCCACATCCAACGGGTCCTAGGAACAGAAACACGCACACACATACACACGCTCCTAGTCAGAGCACATTCACCCCCCGAATCCACGTCTATCTAAAGGTTTTACAAGAAATCCTGGCTGAGACGCAGGATTCACCCTTCCCAAGGCCTTGTCCACTTCCTGCCATCCTGCCCGTCTTCATCCTAACCCCCCGAGGCGCTCTCCCTCTCCTGCCCAGCCCTGCATCAGGCACCAAGGACAGAGGTAAAATAGCTTCCCCCCACCCCCGTGCCACGCCAGCCTGCAGGCCCAGCTCAAACCTCAGCCTGTCCGTACCTCGGTGCCCGAGCAGGGAAAGGCTTCCTCTCCCCCAGACTGGCCAGGGCTCTTGCCCAGCTCTTTCCTTCATGCCTGCCAGCTCCCAGACACCGCCCCTTGCGCCCCGACACTCAGTCCAAGGAGTCCATTAAGTGCTTTTCTTTGCTTGATTTCTGGCTCTGCTCTCAAGAGCTCCTCCCTTCCATCAGAGCCTTCAAGCATCACGGGCTCCCTGGGCCCGAGAGCCAGGGAAGTGGGGGACGGAGCCGGCTCTGGCCTTCAAGGGGTTAACCACTAAAGCTAATGGCAAAGCTCATCCCCCTCACCCTCACTCCCGGCCTGCTGACGCTGCCTCTCCTCAATGCTGGCCAGCAGTCAGCCTGCAGTAAAGCGGACCCATCCCGGCGAATCCATCCTCCCTGCCCTGGAGAGCCCTGGCCCGCAGGGGAGGAGCCCCAGCCCCAGCCAGGAGGCTTCCCTGAGGAGCCATGTTCTGGGGGCTCGGGCCGGCATCCCTACAGATCCAAGCTGCCAGAGGGCAGGAGGTAGCCTGCAGGTGCCAGGCTTGCTATCTCCCTCTTCATTAGGACATGGGTCCAATCTGCACCCCTCTATCCTGCACCCAGAAGCCTTCTGCCAGGACCCTCCCCAGGCTGGGGTGGTTCTTGGGCAAGGAGCTCAGGAAGCATCTGGCTATGATGTAAGGAGCTGGACAGGCCAGGAAGGGAGTAGGAAAGGCCTATATGGGCCAGCCTCCCCCTCTCCCTCTCTCCTTGCCATGGGGGCAACTGTCCTCCTTGGGGGTACCTAGCCAACGCTGGGCCCATATCAGTGGGCACGGGGGCACCCTCAGCACGGCGACCAGGCACGCCGAGCTTGCCCTAAGGTTTTCCCCTCCAACTGGGTGAAAGCCTCAGACATCCTAGGAGACCTTCCCACTTACCCTCGCCCCCCCACCCCAAACACACAGCTGGAGTTCTCACGCTCCCAAAGTTTTCCAACTGAGGCAGGTTTCCCAGATTGGAGACCCAAGCCCTGATTTACAAAGATGCTTAGTCAGAAGGGGAACATTTTCTCTTCCACACATGACCCTGTCCCCTGTCTAGGGAATTGTGGGATGGGGCGGGAGGGAGAGAGAAGACTCATCTTCTTGGGCCCTGGAGGATGAGTCCTCCCGGCCCCCATCTCTAGCCTCGGTTTATCTCCCTGTGGCGCTATTCCCCCATCTGCCCCTCTGCCACCACATCATTGCAGGAAGTGGGCATGTGTGGTGGGAGGGGAGGAGGGAGTACAAGAGCCGCCTCAAAGTCTCCAGAGCAGGGCCGCTGACCAGGGCTCTGGGAAGAACAGCGGCAGCTGCATGGAGTCCCTGGCTGCCCACCCCCCAGCCCGCCTCTCCCTAGCGAGGGCCGGAGAAGGCCCTTCTCTGCACTTCCTCAGTGCGCTCCTCCCACCCCAGCCAAGCCGGGCTCATAGCGAGAGGGCTGAAAGCCGGAGAGAGGATACCCCCCCAGGGAAAAACTGTCTTTTGTCAGTCCTGCTGAAGCAGCTCTCTAAGCAGTCCCTGGATTCAGGAAAGTCCTCCAGAAGCCCCTGGACAACCTGTGGCTCTCCCCCTGTAGTACAGGGGACCCACTGTGACCCCCTCAGACACACACACACACACACACACACACACACACACACACACACACACACACACACACACACACTGAACACTTACAGCCCTCTCTTCTTTTCCAAGAGGACTCGCCTTTAGAATAATCTTGTCCTCATCTTTAACCTAAGGGAGCAAAAAGGGGCAGGGTCACCAACGGATGCGGGCTGGGCCCTGAGCTAAGAGCGGGGAGGCCCCCACTCTCAGCAGGACGGAGCCCTGAGCTCTCCCTGTCACTGGGGACGCTGGGCAGGAGTCCCACGGTGGTTCGAAGTTTCCAATTCTGGCAGTTTCAAACTGAAGGGGGTCTTTTGTAGGGTGAGAAACCCTGAGATATTTGGAGCTGGATGTCCTCAAATTTTCACCTTTTACAGGTGAGGAAACTGAGGCACACGAGGTTATGGATCACACAGTGGGGATATGAGACATTTTGAACCCGAGCCTTCCTAATTCCAAACCCAGCCAACGCTCTCTCCATTACTCCAGCCTATCGCCACATATTCTTTTAAGTGGCAAGCCGGGTTCAACCCCACTAGATCGAGCCCCTGGGGTAAGAGTAATACCACGGGTCGGGGTTAACCCACTCTGGATAATGCAGTCAAGCTAATTCGCTCCATACCTAACCCTTGGCACTGCCCCTGGATGAGGGGAAAGTAGCCAGAGCATCCTCTCCCAATATCTATGCCCCACCTCTCGCCCCAACATGGTGGTTCAGTCACTGAGCGGGAGGAAATAATAGCAGGACAGTGTTGTTTCTGCTGTGTAGACCCAAGAGTCAGGAGAACTCTACGGGGAAAATGTAAATGGCCTTTTCCCAGGAGGCCGCCTGTCTCATTCTGGAGTGATACAAAGTCTCCCGGAAAAGGCAGCTCCAGCTCTCCCCCCGCTCTGGCTGGAGGTGGGAAACCATGGCCAAGGGCCGGGTTTGGTGGGCCAGATGTTTTTCCCCACTGGTTTCCAACCTCAAACCCACAAAATTGTCAACCATGCAGCTATGGAAAGGGAGCGGGGGCCAGAGACAGGCATTCATATCTGGCCAAGGTTAGAAGGGCTATCACCGAGGAAAGAGTGCACAGGATGATTGGGGGTGAGGGTTAGGGGGAGATGGCAGGAAATGTGGCCGCCCAAGAGGGTCCTTACTTTTTAGCTTCAAGACTGAAATTAGGATAGACACACAAAGCAGCCTGGCTTTGAGCCCTGAAATCTCCTTCCCCCGGCTTCCCATCCTCTTCCTTCTCCCCCCAAACATATTCCTCCTAAACAAACTCATTTCTCTCCTCTCTTGAGAAATAAGACTTCCCTCCCATTCTTCTGATCCTGATCCCAGTAAGAAGTGGGGAGAAACTTCTCTCCCCCCAAGGAGCACTAACTCAGCTGTCCCCATCTCATCTCTCTGCCGGTTGGAAAGCGTGTATCCCTAAAATAACGCCTTTCTTTGGGGGGAAGGGGAGAAAGGGCGTAAGAAAGGAGGCCAAGGGCTGACATCTCTCTGAAAGAAGGGATTGATCATGAAGAGAAAGGGAATGTGGAAAAGATTCTAGGATGGCATTAATCATCATCCTTGGGGGGGGAAATCTCCCTGGGCTTTTTAAACCAGAGATTCAGGCTAATTTAGGCGAAGGACAATAGGACTGGCTCCGGGCACCGGCCAGCTCTGGCCCTCCCTCCTGGGGCCGCCCAGAGTCCCCAGGCCACCGTGCTAACCCCGCTTTTAAAAGTACAAGTCACGGCTCTCTGTAGCTGCTTTCAAAGTTCACGTGAAGCTTCAAAGTAAGGCCACAGTTCCCTTAGGCCCGGCAGAACAGAATGGTTTTTAAAGGAAAACCGACTAGTTTCAAACGGGGATGGATCACAGGGCTGGCGAGGAGGGAAGAGGAGAGGAAAGATCCAAGCCTCTGCCTCGCTGGTCCCTCCTCCCTGACGCTGCCCACGAGACCCTTCCCCCCACACTCCAAGCTCACAACATGCGTTATTCGCCCAGCACACAAGACAGAAGGGTAGTTAATGCAACCCCCGCCCCTCACTCCCGGCACAAACATACATGAACAGAAGTCGCTGTAAGCTCAGGCCCAGGGACCGCCCGACTTCCAGGCCCTGAAGTCCTTAACTGGCTCAATCCTCCCTCCCGGCAGCTCCGAACCCCCTACCCCAAAGAACCAATCCAGCCGGGGAGGGGAGATACTTCTGTCTCCCCCAGAGGGTCTTGGGATCACAGCTCAGTCCCTGGATTTAGCTCCAGACTGACTCACTCCCTCGGGCCTGGCTCTCCGCCAAGGGCTCTGGTATTGGGTCATAGGCCCGTCCTGAAGCTGTGAGTGCTCACAAAGGCATGCCCCGTTCAGGCAACTTAGTCACCCTCGGACCCGGGCTGCCTGCCAGGCTCAGCTCCTCCCCCGCTCTGTGTTGGCTGGACCAAGATGCCTCCTCTCCCAATAAGCTAAGTGAGGACTGGGGATCTGCAGTCCCAGAGGCCACAGAGGTAACCCGAGCTTACAGCCACATCAGTACACTCCCTTTGCCATCCACTCCCCTGCAGCTGCAGCAGCGGGAGCACAAACTCGGGGAGCTCTCGAGGAAGCAAAGGCCCTGAGTGTTAAGCGTCACCCAGGAGCGGGCAGGTGAAGGGCACGGCCTGCTAGCAGGAGCCCAGGGGCTCATGAGCAAAGTCCAGTGCCAGCCTTCCACGCCCACCCCTTGCCAGTTCAACCCATACAAGCACACAGGCTGGGGACAGACACCAGATAGGTTAAACAAGACTTCCCTTTTGTTCCCAGAAGGCAAATCTCGAAGAAAAAGCCATGGCCCTTCTGGCATGGAGATGACCGGGGGATGCGCGTGCCCCGGGACCAGAGAGGAAGGGAGGAAATGGAGGGGATGGTGGGGCTCAGGGGTGTCCGGGTTTATAAGGCGGCGGTCGTCCTGGAGGCCGGGCCCTGCTGGGGTGGGTGCTGTGGGCAACAAAGTCAGAAACAGAAAAAGAATAGCAGGAGACAGCAACGCCCAAGAAATAAGCCCCAGATCTCAGTGGCAGGGGCACACCTGGCTGGGGCAGCAGCAGCGGCCTGACTCAGGGAGGGGAAGAGGCAGTGGCAAGCCCCTTCAGAGAGACCGGGGGCTTCTCTTCCAATCAAAATGAGGGGCTCATAGGACTGGGAACAACCTTACCTCTACTCTTCTTCTTACAGGTGAGGAAACTGAGTCCCTGAGAAGTCACTGTGTCACAGACCAGGAGGGACCTTAGAGATCATCTAGCTTTACACTTTTGTATTTCATATGGGGAAACTGAGGCTCGGAAAATTAAGGGACTTTGATACTGCCACCACTCTGGTGTGAACCTCATCCCCTCACACCTGGACTAGTGCAACAGCCTGCTGGGGATCTGCCCCCCAAGTCTCTCCCTACAGTCTCCATTCAATTATTAAAATGATTTTTCCAATTATGTCACCCCTATTCAATAAACTCCAGGGGCCCCCTACCATCTCTAGTATCGAATACAACATGCTCCCTTTGGCATTTAGAGCCTTCCTAACCTAGCCCCCTCCGACCTTTTCACCCTTCTCACACCTTACTCCCCAACAAGTACTCTTTGGGGCAGTGACATGGGCCTGTTACATGAACAAGACCCTCCATCTCCCAAATATCTGGAATATTCTCCCTCCTCATCTCTGCCTATGGCCTTCCCTGGCTGCCTTTAAGTCCATCTCACACAGGCAACCTTCACTAAACCCACTTAACTCTTGTGTCTGTCTTATTTCTTATTTATGTTTTATAGAGCTTGCTTTTTATATTTTTGTTTGCAAGTCGTCTTTCTCCCTCATTAGACTATAAGCTCCTCAGGAATAGGAACTTTCTTTTGCCTCTTCTTGTATCCTTAGCATTTAGATAGGCATATAATAGGAGCTTAATAAATGTTTACTTAGGAGCAGTTAGATGGTGCAGTGGATAGAGCACCAGCTCTGAGTTCAAATCTGACCTCAGACACAACTGGCTGTGTGAACCTGGGCAAGTCACTTAATCGCAATTGCCTCAGAAAATAAATAAATGAATGAAAGAATGCTTATTTATCCATTCAAACAAACAAACAAACAAACAAATAAATGACTAAAGAAAGAAAGAAATAGATGTTTGCTAGTTGGTTGCCCATCACATTGCTAGTAAGCAAACAAACTGAAGCTAGATTGGAATCTTTAGACTTCCTGATTCCATGTCCAATACTCTATCTATATATCTTCAGAAGCTTCCTAATATTTACAAGGTACAGTCAGTTTTGCTATAAAGTGACATACCCATTCCCAAAAAGCACCTCACTCTGCAAAATCTTGCAATGAAAATCACAAAACTCATGCAGGAAATGGGGTTAGGGGCACAATACTCAAAAACTACCAGTGCTTCCAAAAAAAAAATGGCATTCCAATAAAAACAGGAATACCAATTTATATATGTTGATTAAATGGTTAAGAAATATGTAAATATAACAATAGTGGCCAAGTTTGCTGCTGGTCCTCCTGCTTGTGGTCAATGGGCAAGTCAAGGCCTGAGGGCTAAAGGAGATGTGGCCTTCCTCCCCTCACAGCTCCCACTGGACCAGAGCCGTACAATAAAAATGGCCCTTTGACTGACAGAGTTTGCTTGTGGAAACTGTGAAACAGGCCAGTTTTCTTGATGTTCTTCACAGAAAAAATCTCAAAGAAGCAAACCCAAATCCAAGATAAGTTCAAAGTGTTCCTTCACTCATGATTCATGTTGGAAAAAAATCCTCAAAACCTGCTTTATAGCAGAATTGACCGGGCTCTCCCTTCACCACATCCAATGGAACAGCCAGTACAAATATCATTCTCAATTTGCAAAGGGGGAAACTGAGGCTCAGCAAAATTAAGCGACACAGCCCAGTCAGCCAGCTACTAAGTGTCAGAGACGGGACTAAAGCTTAGGTCCAACTTCCAGGTAGAGTGGGAATGCCTTCATTTTAAAGAGAAGCTCAATGAGGCAAAATGACATTTGATTTTTATATTTTTAAATAAATCTATGCTTTAAAGGGCGTAGGAGGGCCTGTGGCCATTCCTCATTCTAGAGATAAGAAAACTGAGGCTGAAGGAGATAAAATCACTTCTGGGAAATCATAGTTAGCAACATGCAGCAATCCGAATTTGAACCTACAACTCATGATTCCAAATGCAGCTTTCTTTGTCCTCTTTCTCTAGCTCCTTCTACTGTTGTAGATTCAGTGACAGAATTTGGGGGTTGGAAAGGACTACAGAGGCAGTTTAGTCCAAAACCTACTTGAATTTCCATTGAAACAGCGCTTAATGAAAGGTTATCGGGACCTCCAAGGGGGAGCTGCCCATTACCTCCCTAGGCAGCCCATTCCTGCAGTGGGTCAGGAAGCTGGTTTCAAAAACAGGCTCAAGTTTGCCTCCCATTGCGCCTCTGGGTCAACATTACTCAACAAGAAACCAAAAGCTGCTTGCACTCAAAAAGGGAAGGGGACCCATGTTAGCAAATGAACATACCAGCAGCTGCATGTGTGTGTATGTGTCTGTCCATCTGTCTCTTTCTCTTGGTCTGCCTCTCCATCTCTGTCCATCTGTCCATCTGTCTATTTGTCTCTGCCTTTGTTCCCCTTCCTCTCTCCCTCTCCCTTTCTCTCTCTGTCTTCCCCTTTCTCTCTCTCTCCCTTTCCCCCGTTTCTCGTTTCCCCCTTCTCCCCACCCCCTCTCTCTCCCCCTCTCTCTCTGTCTCTCTCCCTCTCCCTATCTCACTTCCCTGGCACAAACTCAATGAGCACTTACTGAGTGCCTACTTTGTGGAAGGCAGAGAGGAGCTTTGGTGTCGGGCAGAGAGAGCTAGCCTCAGAATCAAGGAGCCTGGGGTTCAAATCCACATCTTACTGTGTGACCTGCCCAGGTCATTTACCCATCAGCTCTAAGCAACTCTGCAACTTTAAATAGCAGAGAAGATGATGGGACACATTATATGGGAGTTTCCCTTCACCAATGGGATCACAGCCGGACCTGCAAACACCAATCTAAGTACTGAGGTGTGAAAACAGAAACAAAAATCTTTCCGGGCAACCTATCTGCCCAGGGTTACATTATTCATAGTCACTCTGCCCTGGGCATGTTCAACTCCCACTGTACAAAACTGGCACCTACAAAGAGGTAGACAGAAGAGATTCCACCCAAGGAAGTCTAGGATTTAAGACAAAGAAATGATAGTTAAAATTTTGAGTTAAAAAACCCTTTTTTTTAAAAGTCCTTTTACTGAATTGGTAATTATAAAATTATAGGATTGTAGATTTACAGCCAGAAGAGATCATGGAGGCTACCTAACATCAACCCCCCCCCCATTTTTATAGATAAGGAAACTAAAGCATAGCGAAAACAAGTGACTTGTCCAGAATCACAGTTAACATCTAAGGTGGTTCAACTCTGGTCTTTTTGACTCCAAATCTAGTGCCCTATTCACTTTACTGATAACTAAAAAAATTCATGTTTTATCTTATATATATATATATATATATATATATATATATATCTCACATATAAATATATTAAGTTTATATATATATATATCACATATAAATGTTATAAATATAAATTCTATATAATTCATATATGATATATATTTTATTTATATTTTAATATTACATATTATTCTACTACATAATTTGTATACAAATGTAATGTTTACATATAAATTATATCAAATAGAAATATAAATGATATGGAATAGTTGTGTTATAAAAATATAAATATATGGAATAATTATGTTATATATAAACAAATTATATGGAATAGGTTTATATATAAATATAAATTATATTGAATAATTATGTTATAAATAATGATATGTGATATGATACAAATTATTTCAAATTTTATTTTTTCACAAAGATCTGCCTCCTTTCCCTCCCACCCACCCTCCTCCTCCAGTGAGAAAACAAGAAAACAATCAGTTACAAAGATTTACAGTCTCATTGGCCACATCCAACAAAAGTCTCAATCTGTGGCCTGAGTGGGTCAGGTTTCTATAGAGAAGCGGGGAAATGCTTCATCTTGAGTCCCTTGGTGGGTCATTGATTCAATCAGAGTTGCTAAGTCTTTCAGGGTTTTTTGTTTTCACAGCACAGCTGTTACTGTATACATTGTTTTCCTGCTTTTGCTCATTTCATTCTTCCTCAATTTGTACAAATTCACAAGGCTACGTTAAATTTTCCTACCTGCTTACTGTGGAGCCCGTTTATAAATGGGCCAATATGGAAAAACCATTACTTGGAAGAAGTCTGAAGGTTTTTCCTCACAGTGAAAACTATTTTCCTTTCTCCAGTGATTCCAGACTTTCACTGTGAAATGGCTGGTAGTGCCCGCCTTTCTTACATTCTCCTACATTATAGCACCCATACAGGGGTCGCTCCTAACACCAGGCAGCTAGCCGTTGGCTCTGTCCAGCTCTGCTGAGTGACGGCTGGACCCATCCTGTGCCTCCTGAGACCTAGGTACCACTATACCCCTAACAGGGAAAGCCAGACAACCTCGTCACCAGTGTTACCCAGCTTCATCGGGCATCTCCCCCGCCCCTGCTTCTGTGCAGGAAGGCGGGGGCCCAATTCCTCTCTGACTTCCTGCTGCCCAGTCAAGCAGCCTCCCCAGGGTCACTGTTCCCCCCCCCATCATCTCCCCTGAGTGGAAGCCCTGCTCTGGCCATGGGGCAAGCTCACTCTGCAGGGGCTTCTGGTTATCCTGCGCTACAAGGTGCCTGTACTTATCTGTCTGCTTTTCCAGAGACAGTGGAGACTTTGGGGAGAGAAGGGCACTGGGCAGGCTCTGAGCTCCAGGGAGGCTACCAGCTTCTTGGTCTGCCTCAGCTCTCTGGGACGCTCATTTGGATTCCTCAGCTATCAGGTCAAGGGAAGCCAGCTAACCCTAAGGTGGGGGGTTCCGAGGCAGCTGCCCCTCGGCCCGACACCTGAATGGGAGCACTCTGTTCTCAGAGAGGGCCGGGAAGGGAAGGGGAAGGGACTTGGCGCCAACTCTCCCAGCAGAACAGTACTCCCTTCAGAGGGCCCACCCTGCCCCCCAGCCCCTGAGCAACCCAACACAGCAGAGGCCCGACCAGCCAGCCGGAGGCCCGGCCTCACGGAAGCAGGTGCGCTGGCCCGGCTTCCTGCCGCTGCTCGGAGAGAGGGGCCGGGCCTGTGCCTGCGCAGGAGTGGAGCCAGCCTGGGGCTGCAGTCCCTCTCCCCCTCCCCCCACAGGCCCCTGGCCCAGTCTGCAAGCATTGGCTCTGCCAGGCCCATCCAGAACAGCAGGGTCCGCTCCCTCTGTGGGTCTCTGTGGGTGTGGGCGTGTGTATCTGTGTGTGTGTGTGTTTCTCTCTCTTTTTCCTTTCTCTCTGTCTCTCTGTGTGTCTCTGTCTCTCTCTCTCTCTCTCTCTGTATCTCTCTCTCACACCCACCCATACACTCTCTCTAATTCTGTTCTCTGTGCTCTCCCTCACCCTTTTTCTCCCCCCATCTCTCTCACACACCCCTCAATCCCCAGCCTCTTGGGGCCAGTCTGTGTTTAAATGGGATTTAAGGAAAGGCACCTCCGACTCCAGCACCCCCTTTTTCAAAAGGGGACTCTTCAGAAACCTCATTCCCATTACAAAGGAGGCCCCCGGTCATTAAGGGCAGTTTCCCCACCCCCACCCCCACCCCAGCCCTATCCCATCTCTTCAACCCCTTCCTAGGGGATCCCAGCTCCAGGAAGGGACCTGGGGCAGCTGGTCCAACCTCCTTATCTATTTAGATGAGGAAACTGAGGTCTGGAGAAGTTAAATGGTCTGCCCCAGTCACTAAGAGTTAGAAGCAAGCTTTGGACCCAGGGCTCCCTAGGCCCGTCCTTCTGCTCCTGGGATGCCCCTGTTCCATGGCTGGGGGAATGGGAGACCTCAGCCTCTCAGCATGCCATCGGTGGGCATGCTGCCAGTTGAGATACCCAGGGGCAGGCCAGGCTCTAGGTTCAGAGGCTCTCAAAGGCTCAGTTTTGGACAAGGGGGGTTCGAGCTTTGCGAGGAGGGGCAGGGGCTTGGGCGGGTCCCAAGGCACCTGGGGCAGCCCAGACTTCCTCAGCATCCTCTTGAAGCTCCCAGCCAAGACAGTGGCAGAGGGAGGGAGGACGGGGAGGGCTAGGCCACGGGCTCCAAGCCCTTCTCTTGTCCAGTAGGGTGAAGACAGGGAAGTCCCCGACCACCCTCCTGCCCCACCCCAGGGAGGGCAGAAGTAGGGGGCAACTTAGAGTAGACCCTGGTGGGGAGAAGGGTGCCACGCTGGCTACACTGCCCACTGGGAGAGGCAGTGGGGACCCCAGGGAGGCGGGAGTTTCAGGGGGTGGGGGCCCCATATAATACTCACCCGCATGGCCCTGCCCGGAGCAGCCGAATCTCCTCGTCTGCTCGGTTAAAGGCTTAAAATAGCATCGGCCGCAGCCCCGCCCCTCCCGGCGGCCCCTGTTGGGGAGGGTGGGCAGGGCAAGGGTTCCAGCGGCGCTCCGGGTACCGAGAGTGCCGGGGCAGCGCCGAAGGGAGGGGCGGGGGCCTGGGGGCGGGGCCGTGGGCATCAAGCCGGAGGGCAGGGGAAGGGGCCAGCCCTTCCCAACGCCCCGACTCCCTGACAGCTGCTCCGATACGGCCCCTAAAAATAGCAAGGAATGCGAGAGCCCCACGGCCGGGGGCACACGCAGCCCGATGGCTCCGGGACGGGCACAGAGGGGGGAGCCGGCAGGACCCACACGCGCTCCGCCCACGTCACCGTCCCGGCCGCCAGGGGGAAGTGCCCGTGGGCATAGCGCAGACTGCCCCAGTGAGACCCCACGGCGCTCCCATGACCCCGGGCACAGACCTGTACACACGCACACACGTGGGCACACACGCGGAAGCGGGGCCGAGGAGTGGGGCGGATCCACGCCCGGGACGGAGGAAATCATGGGAACTGCGGCCCGGACCGCACCTCCGGATGGGCGATCCCACCCCCGCCGGGCAGCGGGCACCGCGAGGCCGGGGACCCACCAAGCACTGGGGGGGAGGGGGGCCGCTGGCACCTCTGAGCCAGGCAGGCGGGGAGGAGAGCCCGGGCAAGGTCCGGGGAGCTGAAAGCGCTACAGAAAAGGGAAGCAGCTGTCGCTTCCTCCTTCCTGGCTCCACAGAGGGGCTAGCCACGCGCAGGGCTCAGGGCGAGGGACGTGAGGGCCGGCCGGGCCGGAGAGCGGCACAGCAGTCCCTCACACAGCGGACACTGAGCTCAGGCAGCGGAGGGAGGCCCCGGCATCCCACAGGCTGGAAGGAAATTCAAACTCGGGTCCGCAGCCCTTAGCAGCCACCGGTCCAACCACTGCCCCGTGCATGGGTAACCCTGGACAAGGGGCCGGCAAGCTTCCCTATGAGTGTTTAAAACGAGAATCTGTAAAATGGGGCTACTACCGCACCCGTGAGACCAGAAACAAAACTGGATAGTTTTATGTCTCAGAATTATTCTAAAACACCTTCAGAAAGGGGAGAGGAAGTGCTAAGAAATTCCCGGTTTCAGCACCCCAACCCCCAGAAACAAAGTACACACACCAACGTCTTTGAAGTTTATCTCCACTGAGCACCACTTTTTCCCCATTCTGATGAAAACTTTTCTAAAATATAGGCAGGATTTCCCTGCCATTTTTTAAGGACTTTTTTATACAGCAATCGTTTCCCCTTAGTCTCACTCCCCCCTCCATAATGAATCAGCTCTTTAAAAAAAAAAAGGGGGGGCAACCACTAAACAACTCATTCTCAGGGGTCTAGTAACAAAACAAAGCCAATGAGCCTCGTCTGAGAGTGTGTGGCACATTCCACATCCATAGTCCCCACTTCTACTCAGCGCCAGAAGATGTTTCTTTATTAGCTTCTCTGGACCAAGTGCATAAGAATTCACTGGCATCCTGCTTGTTTAAGCATCACCCATTATCATTTATATTATTGTGTCTATTAGACTTACTTCCGCTTTCCTCACTCTGTATCACTTTCATATAATCATGCCCATGTCACTCTAAACAACAGTCCATCACACCCCTATGCCAATTTATTCTGCAGTTCTTTAATGGCTGGGGACCCATTTTGTTTGGGCACAGCCAGGAGGCACAGTAGATGGGGCTGGAATCAGGAAGGCCTGAGTCAAATCTGATCTCCGACACACACTAGCTCTAGGCCCCAGACAAGTCATTTTACCCTGTTTGCCTCCATTTCTCCATCTGTAAAATGAGCCAGAGAAAGAAATGGTAAATCACTCCAGTGGCTCTGCTGAGAAAACCTCAAATGACTGAATGACAACAACCCATTTCGTTGAGGTGTTTTGTTTTTTGTTCTTTTACAACCACAAAAAGTGCTGCTATAAATATTTTATTATATAAAAGAGCTTGCCTTTTATAATTGATCTTCTTGGTTTATATGGCCAGAAGTGGTATTATGGGGTCAAAGATCTGAAGGGAGGGAAAGAGGGGAAGGGAGAGAGTGAGAGAGAGGAAGAAAGGGAGCAAGAGAAAGGGAGAGAGAGAGAGGGAAGGAGAGAGAGGGAGGGAGGGAGCGAGGGACAGGGAGGGAGGGAGCGAGGGACAGGGAGGGAGGGAGCGAGGGACAGGGAGGGAGGGAGCGAGGGACAGGGAGGGAGGGAGCGAGGGACAGGGAGGGAGGGAGCAAGGGAGAGGAAGGGAAGGGGCGAGGGAGGGAAGGGGCGAGGGAGAGGAAGGGAAGGGGCGAGGGAGAGGAAGGGAAGGGGCGAGGGAGAGGAAGGGAAGGGGCGAGGGAGAGGAAGGGAAGGGGCGAGGGAGAGGAAGGGAAGGGGCGAGGGAGAGGAAGGGAAGGGGCGAGGGAGAGGAAGGGAAGGGGCGAGGGAGAGCAAGGGAAGGGGCGAGGGAGAGGAAGGGAAGGGGCGAGGGAGAGGAAGGGAAGGGGCGAGGGAGAGGAAGGGAAGGGGCGAGGGAGAGGAAGGGAAGGGGCGAGGGAGAGGAAGGGAAGGGGCGAGGGAGAGGAAGGGAGGGAGTGAGGGAGGAAACCTAATACAACTTAGCTAAGTGCCTAGAAAAGATGGCAAAAATAGGTTACTGCTTTGAATATCAGGTTAACAAGTCTGTACTTTGGTTGTCAATGGGGAGCAACTAAAGATGTTTCAGCAGGGGAGTAATAAATTCTGTGCATTAAGAAGTCCTTTTGGCAGCTGTGAAGTATGGATTAGAAAGGGAAGAGTGCAGTAGCAGGATTAGAAGAGTACTGAAACTGAAAAGCTATTATGGGATGAGAACAATTCCCTGCATCAAGGTGACTTTAATCTCATTTTTGCCCCTCTGGCAAATCTCATGACCCCCAACCTTTCTCAGAATAACTTTTAAATGCATAAAATAAAACACAGAGAAGTACAAAGGAAATCAAGTATGCTGAAATGGAGTTATCAAAAAAAAAAAAAAATTTAAAACAAGTTTCCTAACTGCCTATAAAGACCTGGGCTCCAAGTCAAAGGTTAGGAGGTTGGGCCAGAGGAAAATCCTGAATTTTGGGATGGAGATTTTGGGAAGACAGCTGTCCAAACATCCAAAGCCTTTGACCCTCTTCCTTTTGATCTGGTGTCCAGTGGGTAGGGGGACCCAAATGGGTGTGCCATGCAGAGATCACATTTTCTTTGATGAGTCACTTAGAGTAAGGATACAAGACCCAAAACCAGCATTAGCAAAATCATACCCGAGATCATAGAATCACAGATTTAAAGTTGGACCTTAAAATGCCATATAGTCTAACTCTCTCATTTTACAAATGAGAAAATTATGACAAGGAAAAGTCAGGTTCCCAGGTTATTGTTATCTTAGGAGCTCTGGACGCCAGGTTCCAAAGTTATTCATGGCTGGGAATCCCAAATCATTTTGTGAGTCACCTACTTGACTTAGGGGCTACAGAAGCAACAAAACCGAGGGGGAGTTAATTTTGGCCTCAACTGGTTGCCATTATTCCAGACTGATGGGACTGACATTTGGAGTAACTGAGTCACCCTATCCGGCCGGGGTCCTCTTCCAAGAAAGTTCAAGCCATTACAGTGTGGTGAGAATGGAGAGGGGGAAGCACATGATACAGTGGAAAGAACACTGACTCATCAAAAGGACTCGAGTTCAAATTCTCTCTCTGATACAGCCCGTGTGACCTCAGACAAGTCACTTGATATCCAAGTCTGTTCACTGTAAATGAAAGGGATAGACCCAAAGGCCTCCGAAGTCCCTTCTGGCTCCAGCTGCCACAGGCAAGAAAGGAAGGGAGCCCTTAGGGTGCTGACCCTCCTGCCTTCTCACTCTATGGGCTGATGTGGTCTCTGTGGGAGAGGGAGGGAACTCTGGATAATGCCAGATTACCAGGGCCTGTCCACAGACATCCCAGATGTGGTCTTCCTTCCTGCATAGTGACTGCAAAGAATGGAATGCCATCCCAGATGCAGCTGACTTTCCTATCCCCCTGCACCCACCATCACCAAAAGCATCTCCTCGCAAAGCCAACAATCCCCGTTCCTGTCCTGGCCCAGGCTTCTTTGACCACCTTCAAATGACATCATAATCTGGTAGGGTAAGACCTGGAAGACTTCTGGAAAGCCCCAAGTATCACTCCTGATCATCACATCGATAATGATTGCTCCCACCCTCATAGGGTGTACGAGGGTAGTATTGCATCAGCTTGTAATGCACAAGGGAAGCTGGGAGTGGGGGTCACGCTCTAGAAGTCCAAGAACTACTTCAGTGACATTGAGGGATACGGGGGTTTGGGACCCTAATCACAAGCAAAAGGAATTACTTCTAGAAGCCTGATGAACAGAGCCAAGGACATTCTGACTTTTAACTGTTGTATATCTTTGACCCCAAATACTGGTAACACATAAAACTAGCATCTTTGAGTGGGACCCCAAAGAGCCAGAGATGCTAATGACTGTGCAGGGATAGGTCAGGAAGTTTGCTCCCCATGATCCTGTGCCCCCTCAGATCTTGGAATCTACACTGTACAGTGGAAAGGTCGCTGCCTTGCTGGGGACTGAATGTAAATCAACACATGCTATATTCATTTTTTTTTCTTGTTTATTTTTCTCTCATGGTTTTTTTCCTTTTGTTCTGATTTTTCCCTCCCAATATGATTCATAAAGAAATGTATATTTTAAAAATTAATGTACATGTATAACCAGAAAAAAAAAAAACAGTAAAAAAAGAACACTGTTTTGGAATAGCTGGGTGGCACAGTGGATAGAGCGCTAGCCCTAGAGTCAGGAGGACCTGAGTTCAAATCTGGTCTCAAGATACTTATCAAACCTTGGGCAAGCTACTTGATCCTGATTGACTCCATCCCCCCAAAAGGAAAAACATTGCCTCCAGGTTCAGAGGAAAGGACCTAGATTCAAATCTCACCTAGATAGCTTTGGATAATTCATTCCCTAGGACCTCACTTTTCCCATCTGTAAAATGAAAGAATAAGACTTCGGCCTCTGAGCCGAAGACCAAGGTTCTTCAAGGTGGGCTTAGTCTATGTGCACCTCTCACAATGGAAGAATACAACGGCTTTTGGGGATTCTCGCCCAAGTCTTTCTTTTGAGAAGTAGTTGCTGGCCCGCTGCTGGGGCCTACTGGAAAAGGAGATGTTTACAATGGGAATCTCCAGGTGACCATCATGGGGTCCCATCCAATATCCCCAAAGTCAGGAAAAAAATAAAACAAACAAACAAAAAAAAAATCAAGAGAAATCCAGAGCTAAGTGGAAATTCCACCCTGGGGAGAGCACACTGCACTGGTCACAGGCCCTCCATCCTTAATCCAGACCTATCTCCTTTGGCTCAGAGAAGCACTTCCCTGACAACCAATGGGAGCAGACCCAATGGGGTCACCAAATAATATGGCTCCCTATGGATGCAGACTGCTGTGCTCTTATAGCCGGCTCCTAGAGACAGAACCATGGCCAGAATTCCAGGCTGGGCAGATGGCCTCTCTGCTCACTGTGGAAGGGGCATTGGCCAGCTGAAATGTTATTATCCTCATGCTCATGGGCAGTAGTGAGTGGATTAACTCGCCATTACTGGTCCAGGCAGCACAGACCACAGGCTGGCAGATACAAGAAGGAGATGTTTGGGGCAGTGATTTATGGGAGGATCTAATCTGAGTAGAAAGGGTCATTTCAACTTCATGAGCTCTTCTTCAGCTGCCCTTGGGGGCCTGAGGCTCCATCCACCTCAAAACCTGTGCTCCTGGGAGCAATATGTACTCCACCCTGGCTGAATGTGCTCAGGAGGAAGCTGGACACGGAGCGCAGGGAGGGGACAACTGTTTGATAAGTGAGCCAGGCCCTGTGCTAAAAAGCAACATAAATAGCTCAGCTCACAGGGCAACAACAGCGGGACCTTCCTCCGATTCTCGATGACCTCGCCTCAGCTGAATGCCCCAAAACTCTCAGGAACATAACGGTCGCCTCCATCTCAGAGGCTCAGGAGCTCATAGTTGCCAAGTAGCCGCTCACTGATGTGCCCCAACAGCCCCTGCAATGGGCACATGCATTTTGTCATGTACATTGGCACCCATTCTGGCCTTGGGGTGGCTTTCCCAGCCTGCCAAGCTGATTCAGACGAAATAGTAACAGGCTTCCTGAATGCATTCTACACTAAAACGGCACTACCTGTGCCAGTGACCTTGATCAAGGCCCAGGAATCCACATGTGCACCCTCAAACAGGGGCATCTCCCAGGGCTCCCTTGTGGTCCCCTCCCCTTCACTCTCCTTGTGCAAACAGCCTTCTAAGCAAGGGTCACTCATGGTCTCTTTTGGTCTCTTTATTGTCAAGTCCAGTGGCCTTTTCTCAGCTCCCTTCCCTCTGGTCCTCTCTGCAATGTCTGGCACTATTGATCACTGCTTGTTTACGAACACTCTCTTATTGGGTTTTCGAGACTTTGCTCTGATGTGATTCTCTCTGCCCGATTCTTCTCAGTCTCCTTTGCAGGCTCATCCTTCATATCCTGTCGCCTGGCATCCCCCTGGGCCCTGCCTCCTGTCTCTCCATTCTCTCTCAGTGATCTCACCAGCTCACAAGGATTCTACCATCTTCATGTAGCTGACTCACAAATCAATAAATCTAGCTTTCTCCTCTCTCTTCTTCTCTTTCTCTCTGTCTCTCTCTCCTTTGTCTCCCTTCTCTGTATGTCTGTCTCTTCTCTATCTCTGTCTCTTTCTGTCTCTCTCCCTTCTCTGTCTATCTCTGTCTCTCTTGTTTATGTCTATCTCCCTTCTCTGTCTGTCACTGTCTCTGTGTCCCTTCTCTGTCTGTCTCTCTCTTTCCTTTCTCTGTCTGGCTCTATCAGGTTCTATCTGTGTCTGTCTCTCTCTCTCTCTCCCTCACTATCTCAGTCTCTCTCCCTCTCCCTTCCCCCTCAGAGGGAGAAAGAAATAGCAAACCACGCTGGTATCTTTGCCAAGAAAACCTCAAACGGGGGAGGTCACAAAAAGTTGGACATAACTGAAATGACTGAATGACAATAAAGTGTGTTGGGGGGAAGTTTTCACCAGACAACATGGTGGATTCTTATCTACTCCTCCTGAAGGGAGGCAGAACCCAAAGGCAGGAGAAATTTTCCATGGGTTATTTCTTTGCAGAGGACAAAAGCTTATTAAGCTTCCAGGGGACATGCGGTCACTTTGCCTCCCCCCCCACCCCAGTCACTTTGTCTTTCCCCCTATGCTCTCCTGAGCAGACCTAAACCCCTTCTGGCTGCTTTGCACACCTCCCAGACTTGACAGCACGATCGGCACTGCCCACTCACTTGCCCCATCACTGTCTGGTCAGCTCTATCAGTCCCTCTATCCAACACACGCTGGTGAGCTGTCCGGTGACTTCTCTGCCCTCACCCCGACACCTCCGTCACACACACTGACATATCAGGGGAGAAGGCAGCAGGACCCAAGAGAGGTGGGTGGGAATGTGGCAAAAAGAAGAAGTGGGACTCGAGAATATTCATTGTATCAATGAAGCTGGGTAATTTCCTTTCCCTTGATTGACTTCATGGGATGACAAGACAATATAGGACGGGAAAAAGGCATTGTATTGGAGCAAGAGGACTTCAGTCATTCTTGGTCCTGCCCCATGCCCAACGTCATGGGTCATTTGGACTCTTTATGACTCAGTTTCCTCATTTATAAAATGGAGAAATTAGACAGCCCCTTAGGCTAGCTCAAAAGTCTATGAACCAATAACCTGGACTTCAATCAATCATTGCTAGTACCAGGACTTCTTTGGGCAGGACACTCTCTCCAACCCTTGGTTTGCTCATCTGCAAAATGAGGGCTGACCAGAGACCTCAGATCTCCACGCTCTAAATTCTAGGATCTTACTAAATCCCGGCCCACATTTCCTCTATCTTTTGTTTGCTTTTTGGTGAGGCAGTTGGGGCTGAGTGATTTGCCCAAGATCATACAGCAAGCAAGCAGTGAGGAACTGAGGTTAGATCTGAATTTAAGTGCTCTTAAGTTCAGGAGCGGTGCTCTATCTAGCTGTCCTAATATTCCCTCTATCTTGAACACTAGAACATGGCGAGAGGCTTTGTTAAATGCTCTGTTGGGAACCAGAAACATCATATTTACATGATCTCCAGGATGTGTCAGTTTTGTAACTCTATTAAAAAAGGAAATGAAATCAGCACAACAAGGGCCCATTAGGAAGGCAGCATGGCACCCCATAGAAGTTGGACTGGAAGACACCACCAGGCTTCATATAAAAATCAGTTCTGGCACCTACACCTTGTGACACTGAACAAGTCACTTTCTTTCTCTTTCAAATAAAAAAAAAAAAAAAATCAGATGATCTCCAGGGACCTTTCCTAGCCCAAACCATGACCATAGAGGTTCCTCAACCTCCCTGAGCCTCAGTTTCCTTATTTGTAAAGTGAGAGGATTGGACCAACTGGCCTCTGAGGCCCCTTCCAGCATCTCAAGAGTTCTATATAGTTTCTGTGTCTCTTCCCTTACTGTCAGTTGTTCCTTCTTGCAGCTTCTTAATCTGTGGTTAGAAAATTTCCAACCCAACCTAGTGGAACTTTATGTGAGTTAATAGCAACGGAGGAGCGAGTAGTGAATAGTGAGAGGTTTTCCAGCAAAGACAGTACATGGTTTTTGGGATGTTGTAACATTTATTCCAGATGCTCAGAAACTGTCTTTGGCTGACCTAGTTCTCAGCTAGACATACTCTGGCTAAGCCGAGAGTGCCCAGAAAGCGATCTCTGGATAAGCGAGGCGTTAACGATATTTATATTGAATCCTGACGCCGATTATTCCTCATTGTTGCCCTGCGTCGGCCCTGCCAGCTGGTCAGACAGTCCCCCTCCACCAAAGTATATCACTAGAGCATTACCTTAAGTTTTGCCCCACTGGGCTCCCTCAACTTCCTCATCTGGAAAAGCGATGGATTGGATTCAAGGTCCTTTCAGATCTAAATCTAGCAACTCCCAATCCTACAATTATGCTTCTTCTTGGATGGGAAATGTGAATTTTTACTCATTCCTTTTCTCTTTTTTTTCCCCTTCTTTTTTGGGAGGTGATCAGAATTAAGTGACTTGCCCAACATCACCCAGTTAGTGCCCATCATTTGAATTCAGGTCCTCCTGACTCCAGGGCCCGGGATCTATCTACCGCCCCCACTCACTCCTTTTCAATGTAATTCCTGATTTGCCTTCCATACATAAAACTGCCCCATTACACAAATTCCTGGTTGTCACTGTGACAGCTCCCAGACCTAATCACCAGCAGAGTCCTGCCCTTGCTGTGCAGTTCCTCAGATTGCTCAAAACCATTGGATTCCAGGAAATCCTCAGATGTCACTTTCCTATCTTAGCACTTATCCTGTGACATCTAGCAGAACAAGCCTTAGGATAATTATAGACTCAGAGCTGAAGGGACCCAGTGGTCACTCTGTCCAGCTTCCCAGATGAACAACCAAAGACCAGAGAAGTTAGATTATTCTCCCAAAGTCACACGTACAAGATGACTCAATGAGAGTATTTCCCCACAGATCCCAATTCCACACTCTTCCCATTCCCGTGCTTCTTACAAACTCTTCATGCAAGCATTCAAGGGTCTCCGTGATCAAGCCCCATCTTCCCTAGCTTCTTCTGAATCCCGCCACTCCCCAAACCGAACCACTCTCTCCATTCAGTCAGATATAGTCCTGCTCATGCCCTCTTCCTAGGAAATGTTCTCCTCTTCCTCCTCATTTCTTCATTATCTAAGCCCTATAAATGCTTCTCATCTCCTCTACGGGGCCTTTCCCGATAATTTTAGTCAACACTGACCCCTAGCTTTCTGGAACATCTCCTGCACTCATCCATGCTAGAATTACCATGCATCTTCATTCTATGAGTCCCAGCGTGGCTGCTTTTGACATGTCAGTGAGACACTACACCCCTCTAATGTCTCAGTTTGCTCATCTGGGAAATAAAGGTCCTTCCAGAGCTAAATCTATGAACTCCAAATCCTGCAAAGCCTAGCATTTCACTCAATATTTTTTTGAATTTTTTCAGAGAAATCACTGATGACTTCCCATGAGCTCGTAGTAAAGAAACTGAACAGCTTTCAGAGCACTGGCTTGGAATCAGGAAAACCCATCTTTATGAGTTCAAATCAGCCTCAGACACTGGACAAATCACTTCACCCAGTTTGCCTCAGTTTCTCATCTATAAAATGGGCTGAAAAAGAGAATGGCAAATCACTCCAATATCTTTGCCAAGAAAACCCCAAATGAGGTCCACTGAAAAAACTATGTAGCAGTAAAAAAAAATTCCCTCATCAATATATACACAAATGTTTTAGCCCCTGGTCTGGACAGCCACAGAAAGTTGCCTGAGGTACTAAGACATAAAATGGCTTGTCCAGGAGCATACCCCTGTATGTGTCAAGGCTTGAATAGCCTTCCAAATCCAAGGAGCATCTAGTTACCATTAACTCTAGCTGCTTCTCTCCTCTTAGTGCTGACAAACCTTGTTTCCCCAATTACAGAGAAATAATAATATTTATAGAACAACTAAGGGTCATCTTGGGGCTGTTCCGAGTTAGGAAGACTTGGGTTCAAGGCTTCACTTGGGTTCTGACATATTCTGACCGGGTGTCCCTTTGCCAAAGGATCTAAGACACAAACAAAATAAAGACTCTCTGATTCAGACCATCTCCCATCAGGTATGAATCCTTACATCCTCTCCTCTTTTTACTGAGAGGTGAAGTCACTCCATTTCTTGATGCCCCAGGTCACTCCCAAGAATCTAAATTGATGCACAGATGCCAATTATACAAGGAACTCCATACGTAATCCAATGTAAGCAAAAGTCTGGTCCAATTCAAACAAAGTACTTCATGTGGATTCAGGGTGCATTTATTTGTTTTCTGTACTAGTGGAGGTTAAACTCAGGTAGAAATGATCCCTGAGGGGAGTATAGTGGCTAAGAAAACCATAAATTAACATTATCTATGATTTACTGTATTTTTTTAGGGCAACTAGGTGGCCCAGTAAATAGAACACTGAACCTGGAGTCAGGATACATCTTCCTGAGTTCAGATCCAGCCTCAGATGCTCCCTGAACAAATAATTTCACCCTATTCACCTCAGTTTCCTCATCTGTAAAGTAAGCTAGAGAAGGAAATGGGAAGCTACTCCAGTTATCTTTGCCAAAAAAAAAAAAAAAAAAAAAAAAACAACCCTAAATGGAGGCACAAAGAATCAGACATCACTCAAGTGAGCAAACACAGTATTTTTATTTATTTTGTTAAACATTTCCTAATCATATTTTAATCTGGAATTGTTGGGAGCATCGTGGGCTGCAGGTTGTAAGCAGAGACAACAACCCCATAAGAGAAGCAATGCAAATCTAGTTATCCTCATTTTACAGTTGTGGAAACGGAGTCATAAAACACAGCTCACAGCAGACTCCAAATCCTGACTCTCTGACCAATGAACATAATTAGGAACATCCAGGCCCAAGCAGGAACTTATGGATTCAGTAAATGACATATCCAATGCATGCTTCTAGAGCTACCAGAAGGATGGCACAGGCTTTACACTGCGCCTGCTGATGCTTATTTGAAAGTACCTACTGACTTGCACATTGGAAGATAAAGAAAACACAGAGTTACAGCACTCAAAAGAGAAAATGATTAAAGCAGTGGGTTTCAACTTTGTGCCATGGACTCCCTGGCAATTTGGTAAAGCTTACTAACACATTCTCAGAATAATATCTCTAAGCATAAAATATGTAGGTTTACCAGGAAGCCAGACTAATTATAAGCTTTCCTGTACCAAATGGTCCAGAGACTAGGCAACAAAACAAACTTGGGGGAGCAAAGCTTCAATAGTTCACTGTGACCAGAGAGAAATCAGCTAGCCTACCTAATAAGGAAAAAAAAAAAAAAAAAAAAAAAGGGATAGAAATAAAAAGGAGACACTAGACGGCTCCACAATGCACAGAATGCCGGACTACTCTTAGTTCAAATCCAAATCTTAAGTTCAAATCCAGCCCCTGACGCTTACTTGCTGTGTGACCCTGGCCAGGTCACTTCATCCTGGTTGCCTCAGTTTCCTTCTCTGCAAAATAGTTGGAGAAGGAGATGGCCAACCACTCTAGTGTGTTTGCCAAGAAACCCCCCCACAAGAGATCACAAAGATTTAGAATGACTGAACAGCAACAGCTAGTCTGTAAAATGAGCTTTGAAAGTGATGTTTCAAGCAAAGAAATCCCTGAGTCCTGTAACCCAAGACGGAGCTTATTGGGACTGTCTTTTGCCTCATTTTGGCTCCCTAGCACTTAGAACACTGCCTGGTGTGTGGTAAGAACTTCATAAATGTTTATTGATTGATCGATCCCAGAAATCTCTCTTCCCCTACCTTGAGCTTCAGTTGTGGAGACGGACCAAAGTGTCAAACTCAAATAGAAACTGGGGCCACAATTCCATATATAAGGATCTCTGGGGGCTGTGCAATGACTTAGAAAACCACAAATTAACATTACCTATGCTTTTTTATTTTATGTATTTTTATTTATTTTCAGTATTTCCCAGTTACATTTAAGTTACATCTGGACCTCTCAGAGCTGAATATCCCAACAAGTCAGAGCTCTCCCCATTTGAATCAACTTATATATTAATAAACATATAATAAATATGTTATTATATATTAATAAATGTTCTATTATTATAATATATCATTGATATATCATTATATTTTGATTATATTATTAATGATGTTGATATTATTTATCAATGATATTGATATGACATTATTAGTGATATTAATATTAACATATCATTTATCATTAGACATACTATTATATCAATATATAATATATACCATTGCTGCATGTATCTATTAGTTGTATACATTTGTGCTGTTTTATTTGTATTATCAACTAAAGTTAAGCATGTCCCTTTTCCACATGTCTATGTAATAGGGTCTGCTTCCAGTTTAGATATATAGTCACTGGAGCAACTTATATTTTACTCTGTTGTTCAGTTGTATTGGTCATGTGCAACTCTTTGTGACCCCATCTGGGGTTTTCTTGGTCAAAAATACTGTATTAGAACGCTTTGTCATTTCCTTTTTCAGCTCATTTGATGGGTGAGAAAACTGAGATAAACAGGGTTAAGTGACTTGCCCAGTATTACAGAGTTAAAAAGTGTCAGAGGCAACATATGATCTCAGATCTTTCTGCCTCCAGCCCCAATGTTTTCTACACTATGGCACCACTTAGTTGCCCTCTAGTTTACTTTAAGTTTAACTAGGTTTGTTTTCTTAGAGATTGTAGGTGATTATAATCTGTTTAACTAAATTTAACTTTTATGGCCTAAGAGGATGTCCAAGATGGCTATGTGTCAAAAAATTATTTCTCTATCTACCATCATTTTTGTCTAAAAAGAGCCTCACTAAAATCCTAATTTTTGTTCAGAGTTATTTTTCAATCTTCTGGACCTGTGCTTAAGCATAATAAAACTCGGGTTCTTACCTCCATGATTCTGCATTGTGGAAGATGTATTTGGCAGCAGTAACCCACCCCAAGAACTCAGGAGGAAATATTTCTCCCATAACAGGAAGAACACTAAACAATCACAACAGAATGCTACGAGATTATACTGCAATGCAGGGACTGATCATGATTCCGGAAGACTGATGATTCCTACCTCCTGGCAGAGAGGTGATGGCCCAGAGCTTTAAGATGAGACATGATTTTCCAGCCACTGCCAAAAGTTGATTGGTTTTTCTTAACTATAATTATTTGTCATGAGGGAAGATCTCTATGGGGTGAGGGGGAGTGGGAAGTGGGGACGAAAAAGTAGGGATCAATCGTGATACACACAAAGAAGAAAAAAATTCCATCAGTGAAACATTATAAAAGATACACACAGAGCAGAGGGAAGTCTAGAAGGGGCTTCTTTGTATACACTTTAAAACAAGCAAACTGCTTGCATTTTGTTTTCTCGTATTTTTTTCCTTTTTGATCTGATTTTTCTCATGCACCAACGATAATTGTGAAAAAATGCATAAGACTTGCACATGTTTAACATATTGGATTATTTGCCATCTAGGGGAGGGGGTGGGAAGAAGGGAAGAAAAAAAATTGGAACACAAGGTTTGGCAAAAGTGAATGTTGAAAATTACCTATGTATATGTTTTGAAAATAAACAGCTTGAATAAAAAAAAAAATAACAAGGCAAAAGACATCCACAGCCATATAATCTCTGTTCTTTGTATACTAAAATGTTTAAGTTAATAATAAAAATGTATATTTTTTAAAATTTATTAAACAAGCCTGGTCTCAGAGAAGACATATGAGAATAAAACTCCCTCCTTTCTTTGCAGAAGTGGAGACCATGGGTATGGACTATTGCACATAAGGGCACATTTGGTTCATATTTTGATTAGTTTTACTAAACTGGGTTTTTTTCCCCTTTATTTATAAGGAATTCTTCCCTAGGAGGGGAGGAATGAACTAAGAAATGTAGGTGAGGGGCAGCTAGGTGGTACAGCAGATATAGATCATCAGCCCTGGAATCAGGATAACCTGAATTCAAATCAGCCACTTAATGTTTATTAGCTGTATATTCTGGGCAAGTCACTTAACTCTAACTGCCTTGCTTTAAAAATAAATAAATAAAAATATAAAATAAAAAATAAATACAATGGCCAAGCTTGATCCTAGAGAAGGATATGGAAATGTGTCTTCCTTCCTTCTTTGCAGAGCCAGGGGCCTATGGGTTTTGTTATCCAATCCCCTCATTTTAAAGATGCTTAAGATGTTAGCTGGGGAGGGAGAGGGCTTAGGAATAGGGAAGCTGAGTAAGGGAGGGAGGCAGACTTATAGCAGAAAAGGTCTAGTGTCACCTTCCCTCCTCATTCCCCCTTACACACACAGCCAATTTCACAGGCCCAGAATGGTTAAGGAATTAGCTCAAAGTCAGGCAAAGCTGCCACTGCCAGGGAACTTCGGGGGCAGGAGAGCTCATGTGCCCATTTCACTTAGGCTAGGCTCAGCCCCTGGGGCACCAGGGACCAGGACAGCGCCCCGGCCCTTCCGCTTCCTGGTCTCCCAGGACAACAAGAGCCAAGGAGGGTGGGGACTGAGCCAGACGCATGCGCCAGGAGGGACGTAAGGCTCCCCACGCACTCCTCCCCTCCTCCCAGCCTGCCATCCTAGTAAAGCCCAGCAGAGGGCAAGCTTGTCCCTCTCATCATGCAACCCAGCATCAGCTCTCCAGGTCCAAGCAGTCACTATCTCCATCCCTATTCCTCCCTCATCTGCCTTCTGTCCCTCACTTGGGACAAAAGATGCCCACCCCCCTCACAAGACTACAGATTGGGACAATACTGATAAAGGGGCAGCAGGAAGAGCTAGAGACCAGGACCTAAAACCTAGGTTTGGGCCTGGAAGGGCCCACTAATCCCAAATCCCTCATTTTACAGATTAGGAAAGTAGAGCCCAGAGGAGGTCACAGAGTTGTGTATCCAAACATTAAATAAAAAAGCTTTTATACAAACAAAGCCAATTCAACCAACCTTAGAAGGGGAAGCAAAAAACGCTGGGAAATGATTTTTACAGAAAAGCCTCATTTCTAAAATATATAGAGGACTGAGTCAAATTTTTAAGAATATAAATCATTCCCCAATTGCAAAATGATCAAAGGAAACTGGCAGTTTTCATATCAACAAATTAAAGCCATCTAGAGTCATGTGAAAAAAATACTGCTCTAAATCACTATTAATTAGAGAAATGCACATTAAAACAACTCTGAAATGCCATCAGATTGGCTAAAATGACAAATGTTGGAGAGGATGTGGGAAAATTGTAAACTGATCTGACCATGCTGGACAATAAAACTGCCTCGTTTTTGATCCAGGAATATTACTGCTACTAGGTTTATAACCCAGTGATCATGAAAAAAGGGAAAAGGTCTCACATGAACAAAAATGATTACAGTAGCTCTCTTTGTAGTGGAAAAGAATTGGAAATCAGAGGGGATGCCCATCAATGGGGGAATAGCTGAAGAAATATAAAATCTTATCAAATGATATATGAATGTAAACTAATATTACTGTTCTATAAGAAACGATGAGCAGGCTGATTTCAGAAGAGCCTGGAAAGACTTACATGAAATGATGCTGAGTGAAGTGATAGAACCAAGAGAACATTTTACATAGCAACAAGATTATGTGATAATCAACTGTGATGGACTTGGTTCTTCTCAGCAACACAGGGGTCTAAGACAATTCCAAAAGGCTCATGATGGACAATGCTATCCACATCCAGAGAAATATTCATGGCGTCTGAATGCAGAACAAAGCATACTATTTGCACTTTGGTTTCGTTTTTTCTTCCTCATGGTTTTTCTCTTTTGTTCTGATTTTTCTTTCACAACAAGACTCCTATGGAAATGTGTTTAAAAACACATCACAACTGTTGGCATTTTTGTTTTTCTTCCCAGGTTATTTTTACCTTCTGAATCCAATTCTTCTTGTGTAACAAGAGAACTATTTGGTTCTACATACATATATTGTATCTAGGATGTACTATAACATATTTAACATGACTGCCTGACATCTAGGCGAGGGGGTGGAGGTAGGGAAGGGAAAAGTCGAAACAGAAATAAGTGCAAGGGATAATGTAAAAAAATCACCCATGTATATGTTCTATCAATAAAAAGTTATGATAAAAAATAATAAAAGAAAATTAAAACCATATCACATTTCTTGCTGCCTTAGGGAGGGAAGGAAAAAAATGGAAGTCAAAATATTACAAAAGTAAATGCTGAAAATTAAATTTAAAAGTTAAAAATAAATTAAATTTTTAAAAAATATGAGGTCCATTCTCCATCTGTTCTTCTGCAATAAGAGCCTTCCAGACGTGCTGGTGAGAAGCTATGCTCTAACACCCTCAGTGTGGCTTGTTGTAGAGGAAGCACTATCTCCACCATGAGCACAAATGGCCAAAGAAAGGGCCGATCACTGGCAGAGATGAGCAAACAACTCTGCTATGTTCACTGTGGGGGTGCAAAGCTGTGCAATCCAGGTCACCTCAACTTAGTCCATGCCCAAGGATAAGAAGTAGTAGGGTACAATGGGAAGACCATTAACTGTAAAGTCAGAAGTCCTGAGTTCAAATCCCCTGACACAATCTGGGTTACCTTGAGTTTGACATTAAATCTTGGTGGGGCCTAGTTTTTTCACCTATAAAAATGAAGGGCAACTAGATGGCATCGTAGGGCATGGAACAGGAGTCAGGGAGACTTATCTTTCTGAGTTCAAATGTTGCCTCAGACACTTACTAGTTGGGTCATCTTGGGCAAGTCATTTCACTTTATTTGCGTCCATTTCCTCATCTGAGTTGAAAAAGGAAAAGTGAAACCATTCCAGTTTCTTTACCAAGAAAATCCCACAAAAGGTCACAAAGAGTCAGATATAATTGAAAATTATTAAACAACAACAGAAATGAAGGGACTGGCTTCCCCATTCTCTGAGGTTCCTTCTGTTTCCCCTAGGAGACTGCCACAATAGTGCCTATCCTGTGAGCACGAAGGCAGCCCAGGACCCAAGGCTGGTCACCCAGGGATCAGTCCAGGATACATCCCCATGGACACAGAGGTCAGGCTGGGAGACCCTTATCACACCTCCCCTGATGACTCCCAGCTGTGGAGGATTTCCTGCCTCACTCCTGGGGATTTCCAAACTCCCTCGGCACCCACACTGACTGGAGTAGGGCCCGAAGCCAGGAAACAGTGGGTTGTAGCCAGCCTTCAAGATCTTTTCCCAAAATCCACCATCCCAACCCAGACTCCTCCTCTTTCCCTCCATCTCACCAACAATTTCAAGCCTGAAGAATCTCCGGAGAGACATCCCACCTCTTCCCATTCCACTCCACCATTGACTCCGAGAAATAAAATGGTCCTTTGTTTATCTTGATTTTTTTTTCACATAAATGCCAGCTGCATTTCCATCGAGTGCCAGGAAAATGGAAAACCAGTTTAAAGGGTGGCAAGAGAAATTTAGATTAGACACAAAGAAGAAATTTCTTCGTGTGAGGGCCAGGGTTAATTCCCAAAAGTGACTTGTGGGATATTCCCTAGACCAGAGGAGTCAGACATCCTGGGGGGAGGGGAGAAGGGGATCACAAATGGCCCACAATTCTCCTGAGAGCTGCTGAACCAGATTCAAGTGCAATTGGGAAATACTTAACAAAATGAGAGCAAATACAATGAAACATGGATAATGGTCATATGTGGTTTTCTATCAACATGAAGCCTGCAGGAATCATTACGTAAGGGTTGGTAGCCCTGCTTCTATCTGAATTTGACCCCACTGATCTACACTACTCTCCGGACACCGTGAAGTTGAAAAAATGTGTCGAGGTAGGGAGCCTAGATTCTAGGAGCTAATCAATACAGTGCCTTGTGCATATAAGTCAATCAATCACTCAATAAAACATTCATCAAGCACCTACTATGTATCAGGCACTATGCTAAGTGCTAGGGATAAAAAAAGGGGGGGGAACAAAAAGTAGTCCCTGCTTTTTGAGTCCCCTCAAGAACTTACAATCTAATATTGAGATAGCATACACAACAAATATATACAAAGCAAATTAGATACAAGATAAATAGGGAAAAAAAGAGGTAAGTCACTGGAATTAAGAGGAAGTGGGGAAGACTTTCTAGAAAAGGTAGGATTTTTGCCAGGACATAGAGGAAGTAAGGGAGGTCAAGCGTTGGAAGGGAGAAGAGAGAGTTCCAGAGATCGGGGGCAGTCAGAGAATGCCCAGAGCTGAGAGATGGAGGATTGTATTTGTGGTACAGCCACAAGTCACTGCATGGAAGAGTACATGGATGGGGCGTAAGGTGTAAAATTGGAAACAATTATTTAATGGTATTAAGGATTTCCAGGGGCAGCTAGGTGGTGTAGTGGATAGAGCACCAGCCTTGAATTCAGGGGGACGGGAGTTTAAATCTGGTCTCAGACACTTAACACTTCCTAGCTGTGTGACCCTGGAGAAGTCACTTAACCCCAGCCTCAGAAAAGAAAAAAAAAAAAAAAAGATTTCCAGATGGGCCTGAACATTTTTGGCCATTCCATGAAATCCAATCAGAAAAAATGTCCAGAGAGGCGATAGGTATAGGAATGAGAAGGCTGGATGCAGTCATTTCACCTAAGCCTCAGTTTCCCCATCTGTAAAATGAGGGCAGACTGGACCAGATAGCCTCTACGGGCCCTGCTAGCTCTGGCACAAGATGTAGAATCAGCAGATCAGAAGGACCCCTCCTTTCCAGCAGCCTGAAAGCTACATATTTGCCATCCCGGCCAAATTCAGCAGGGCATGTGAGTGCACGTTTATTTACAAGGCTGGGTTAAAGACACGTCTCCTTGGGGGAGCCATCCCAACTGCAGTGGGCACAAGTCCAGGAGCCTGGCTGGCTCTGGGGCACCAGCAGTCTGCAGGAGCCGATGAAAGGACTGAGATGCAGCAAACATTTGCTCTCATCTCAATGGTAAGAAAATACCAACCTCCCCACGTTCACTCCAGAACAGCAAATGGATACGAACCCCCTTCCTCCCTGGACACTTGGCAGCGGTTTCCCCATCCCTGGCCCCTGCCCACAAGTAGCAAACTCATGCCCAAAGGCTCGGCTGCACCCAGAAGCAGAGCCTGCACTGAGACCGAGAACCCGCTGCTTTGGTGCCCAGAACGTTAGCTCTGCTGGAGGACGTGACCTTGGGAATCCCAGGCCCCAGAGGCCCAGGGAGAGGGCAGCAGCCACAATAACCCATTACTCATCTGGGAGCCAGGCACAGCTGGGAGGAGCCTGAAATGCAGCACCCCAGGGCATCCCTGAGCTGGGAGACAGAGCTCTCTCACTTCAGGCTCCCAGCACAATTGTTCTTGTGTCTACTGGACGTCCCGTCCGTCCGAGGCAGGGATGGCTAAGATGTCTGGAATGTGGTACCCTCGGGGCCCGCTGAGGCCTCCCCCATCTATGCCCGGCTGGATCCAACAGCCGTGAGCCCCGCCGGACAGAAGCACGCCATGGGAGGCAAAGTTTCCCTAACCCTACTGCTTGCTCCTTGTCCTCCATGCCTCGAGAAGACCAAAATGGCAGCCCAGTGTTGGGCTCCAGCCACAGTGGCACTGATCAGACCGATACAAAACAGATAGGGCAGAGCATCCCTGTCCGTGGCTTGAGGATCCCCAAACTTGGCTCCTTAGGAGCAAAGGGGGAAGCAGTGGGACCTCTCTGTCCACCTCCAGCCTCCTGGGCCACCTAATCAGAAGGATCTGAACTATAATAATAGCTGACACTTGTTGCTGGACCTCCCCCCAACAACTCTAAGGGAGGTGGAGAGAACGTGCTGTTATCACCTCCATTGTACAGATGTAACAGAGCCGGGGAAATCCAGTCTCCTAGACAGCCTATACAAATTACTTCCACTCTCAGGGCCCAGGATGCTAAATTGCAAAGGGGGTGATGATCTGCTTTGGTGCAGGGAGTTTCCTGCCCCGGGAGTTCTTTGGACAATGAAATCACAGGACTGGCCCCTCTCCTCTCCTTTACAGAAGTCTGGCCCACGGTTACAGAGCTAGGGAGCAAACTGGCAGTTTTCAAATCATTCCTCCTCCCCCTACTTCTAATCTTTCAGCCTCTCAAAGGGAGGACAGAGGCCTAAGGAGATCCTGGCAACATTGTAACCACACTAACACTGTCACAACACTGTAACAACATTGTAACGATACCATAACAACATTGTAACAATCCTGTAACAAGGCTGAGCTTTCTCGACCTGAAGGATCCACAGCTCAAACTGGAGCGCTCTGAGGCCGGCCTCCTCTATAGCCACAAGGCTCTGGCCCACGGCGGGCTGTTGTTGCTGGGCTCTCGCTCCCCCCAACATCCCCCCACCCCCACCAGTGTCTGCTCATTGATTCCCCCACCCCCTTCCTCACCAGCAAATCCCATTACAAAGCCCCTATTATTATAAATCAGTAGAAACACACTGATAGAGTTAGAAAATCCAAACAGGACACAGGGATGGGAAGGGCACTAAAGTGAGGAAGCTAGACTGCTTTTAGCTCCATACAAGTGAGCTTCTGGCCAGCTTACTTAAAACTCTCTGGGTCTCAGTTTCCTTCTCTGTAAAGGAGGACTGGACTAAAGCCGGATTACATGACCTCTGCGGTCTCTTCCAGCACTAGATACTTACTACCTCAGCAACTGTGTACAAGTCAATGAACTCTTCTCTGCCTCAGTTTCCCCATTTGTAAAATTTGTAAAACTCTTCTAGCTCTAAATCTATAATCTGAGGAACAATGCTTTGATATTAAGTAATGACTCCAATCATGAGTCTAGGATCAGATTTCCAGGCTGGGGAGAAGCAAAGATTTTTAATTAATGCTAGAAACAATGATTCTTAATGATTAATTAATGATTTCAATCATGAGTCCAGACCCAAATTTCCAGGCTGGGGAGAGGCAAAGGTCTTCATCAATGCTAACAACAATGATTCTTAATTCTTGATTAATGATTCCCAACATGGGATAAGATTTGCAGGCTGAGGAGAGCCAAAGGCCTTCATTGATGCCTGAAATAACAATTCTTAATTACTCAGACCATCAAGCACTCTTGTCTCAAAGAGGTGAGCAAGCCCACCAGGGTCTAAGCAGTTCAGGTAGTTGGGTCCATGCTTGTAAATCTGGGGAGTCCAGACAAGCAATCTTGGGGAGTCCAAGGCTTGCTACTTCCTGGTCCCCCCTTCACTAGAAGGCAGAGGGAGCCCCTCAAGCTGCAGTAGTCATTCCTTTCAACCAGCTCCATAGTGACCCTGAAACTGTTTCTATGGTGACAGCGAGATGCAGCCTTTGGACCATGGGGAGGAGACACCGGTGTCCTTGGTGAGTGGGGGAGTAGCCGGGAGGAAAGGTTCTGGCTCTCCCTCTGCCCTCTTTAGCCAACGGGCACAATGCCCTTTGTGGGGAAACACCTCCTCTTGCCCCGGGGATGAAGAATGACAGGGAAGGTCCTCATCCTACAGGTCACTTGAGTAGCAAATAGCAGAGCCTCCATCACGCACCGCCTCCTTGGATAAAGTTATGAGAGGTCACAGGATAAGAGACCAACACCAGTGAGGCTATCTAGCCCATCTACTTTAACAGATGAGGAAATGGAGGCCCAAGGAGATTAAATTAATAATAATGATGATGATGATAACAATAACAATATTTGTATACCATTTATATACCATCTTAGGTTTACACAACACTTTATAAATATCTTGGTTTATCCTCATAAGAACCCTGAGAAGTAGTTGCTACTTTTATCCTCATTTGACAGAGGAGGAAACTGAGTCAGTGAAGTTAAGTGACATACCTACTAAGAGTCTGAGGCTGGATTTGAAGTCAGGATTTCCTGGCTATTCCGTGCATTGTACCACCTAGCTGGCCCACGGCTCCAGTGTCTTCTCCAATAAGCTGAGCTGCCCTCCAGGCTCCCCTCCTGTGTCTCACTAACCTCTCTCTGTCCTCTCTCCACCCCCTGACTTTTTCAGGGACTTAAGGTCACTGATAATGAACTACAAGGGTCTCAGAGGCCTCCCCCATTTTATAGAGGAGAAAACAAAGGCACAGGGATGTGAAGTGATTCATAGAATCATATCTATAGTGTGGCAGTGACCCTAAAAAGAGCTTCTAGTGTAGACTTATTTTACAGGTAAGGAAAGTGAGGTCCGGAGGTCACCGACTTGTGCAACATCACACAGCAGCAAGTGGCAGAGATGGGCCAAACGGGCTCCCGTGCAGCCTCCAGATAGCCCAGCACCTTCCTTCCTGCACCCCTACTTTGGCATGCAGAAGTCACAGCAGGCTGGAAATCTGGGAGTCACCCTGCCCAGGCATCCAAGGGCAGGATGGGATGTGGCTGCTACCCAAAGCTCCTGATTCAGGGGATTTTCCATCTTCCTCCTTCCTCCTCCTTGGCAGCCCTCGCTTCTCTCACTGCTTCTGACTCTGCCCCAGTGCCAAGCCAGCAAGGGCTCCTCCAGGCTCCCTCAGGACGTCCTCTATTTGCCCTATGCCACCCAGGAGGGATGTGAGGCAGTGCCAGAGTCCCAGGGCAGCAGCTTCCACTGGAGTAAGAGGCAAACAAGTGAACAAGGCCTGGTCTGTGCAATTAAGCAGGGCAGATAGAAGACGCTAACTGGAGCAGGACAGACCCAGGGTACCAGGAGGCCTACTGACAACCAAGGAAACGGTACATGGCCCAGAGTCTGAACTTCTGCAGGTGGCTCTGCAGGCTGCTAATAAATAAGCACAAAGTGCCCACTAATTCGAGGCAGCTAGGTGGCCCAGAGGAAAGAGGGCCTGGAGTCAAAAAGCCCAGGGATCAAATCCAGCCTCAGACACTTTCTAGCCGTGTGATCCCAGCTCGAGGAAAAGCCATAAGATGCTTCCCCCTCAGATCTCTGGGCAGCTCTGCACCCAGGATGGGTTAGGAAAGGCACTGCCAATGACTTGTGCCCCAGACTTATCTAATGCTTTCTTCACCACCCTCCGAGGAAGGCAAGTCAGGGTTACTGTCCCTTAGAGATAAGAATACTGAGGCTCAAAAGTTAAATGACGTGCCTAGGATCACACAGTCAGAGGCAGAATTCTAACCCAAGACTTCTGACTACAAGGATTGCCAATCACCAATTCCATCCCTCTGCCCTATTTTTGGTCTACACACGGGTCATCAAACAGCCTGCCTCTTTATGTATAGTCCAGAAGCTGAGAATGATTTTGTTCTTCTATTTTTAACTAAATAGGCTTGTTCAAAAGCAGGCTGCATTGGCCTTGGGGCTGCAGGGGTCAGTCCCAGGCTAGGCCATTATCTGCTTATCACATGCTACCTTAGGACCATCCATCCAGAACTGGAAAGGACCCTCCAAGGAGGCATCTAGTCTAACCCCATCTACTCTGTTTTGTGGGTAAGGAATTCAGGGCAGAAAGTTTCAGGAACAAAGTATCTCCCAACAGAGCCTCGGTTCTCTTATTCCAAAATATATGGAAGATAGAAGTAATAGTGATAGTTGTAGCAGTAATGGTGAGAGCAGTAGTGAGGGGGTAGGAGTAGTAATGGTGAGAGCAGTAGTGAGGGGGGAGGAGTAGTAATGGTGAGAGTAGTAGTGAGGGGGTAGGAGTAGTAATGGTGAGAGCAGTAGTGAGGGGGTAGGAGTAGTAATGGTGAGAGTAGTAGTGAGGGGGTAGGAGTAGTAATGGTGAGAGCAGTAGTGAGGGGGTAGGAGTAGTAATGGTGAGAGCAGTAGTGAGGGGGTAGGAGTAGTAATGGTGAGAGCAGTAGTGAGGGGGTAGGAGTAGTAATGGTGAGAGTAGTAGTGAGGGGGTAGGAGTAGTAATGGTGAGAGCAGTAGTGAGGGGGTAGGAGTAGTAATGGTGAGAGCAGTAGTGAGGGGGTAGGAGTAGTAATGGTGAGAGCAGTAGTGAGGGGGTAGGAGTAGTAATGGTGAGAGCAGTAGTGAGGGGGTAGGAGTAGTAATGGTGAGAGCAGTAGTGAGGGGGTAGGAGTAGTAATGGTGAGAGTAGTAGTGAGGGGGTAGGAGTAGTAATGGTGAGAGCAGTAGTGAGGGGGTAGGAGTAGTAATGGTGAGAGCAGTAGTGAGGGGGTAGGAGTAGTAATGGTGAGAGCAGTAGTGAGGGGGTAGGAGTAGTAATGGTGAGAGCAGTAGTGAGGGGGTAGGAGTAGTAATGGTGAGAGCAGTAGTGAGGGGGTAGGAGTAGTAATGGTGAGAGCAGTAGTGAGGGGGTAGGAGTAGTAATGGTGAGAGCAGTAGTGAGGGGGTAGGAGTAGTAATGGTGAGAGTAGTAGTGAGGGGGTAGGAGTAGTAATGGTGAGAGTAGTAGTGAGGGGGTAGGAGTAGTAATGGTGAGAGTAGTAGTGAGGGGGTAGGAGTAGTAATGGTGAGAGCAGTAGTGAGGGGGTAGGAGTAGTAATGGTGAGAGCAGTAGTGAGGGGGGAGTAATAATAATGGTGAGAATAGTAGTGAGGGGGGAGGAGTAGTAATGGTGAGAGTAGTAGTGAGGGGGTAGGAGTAGTAATGGTGAGAGCAGTAGTGAGGGGGTAGGAGTAGTAATGGTGAGAGCAGTAGTGAGGGGGGAGGAGTAGTAATGGTGAGAGCAGTAACGAGGAGGTAGTAATGGTGAGAACAGTAGTGAGGGGTAGTAGTAGTGGTGGTGGTGGTAGTTATAGCAATAGTATAACAATATCAATAGGAATAACAAGAACAATAGCCAGTGGTTTAGGATTTATAAACCAAACTTATGAAAATCAAATAAGTTATCTAATAGAAAGTGTTTTCCAAACCTTAAAGCATTATGCAGATGCTATTATCATTATTTGTGTTATTTCAATGCACTTTACATTATGATCTCATTGGATCTTCCCAACAACCCTAGGAGGCAGGTGCTATTACTAGCCCCATTTTACAGATGAAAAAACTGAGACAAATAGTCATACATCCAGTGAGTGTCTGGGGGTGGATCTGAACTCTGGGCTTCTATCTGTTCAGTTAGTGCCTCATCTTTCTACAGGGAGGTTCCAATTAATGTTTACAATGAATCTGTGATTCAGGATTGCAATTCAGTGCTGCTTATTTCCATTAGCTGGAAACTCCCTGCTAATGTGATAGCAGTAATCCCTAACAATGGTAATAACAAATTGTTGCATTTTACCTAACTATACTTTGGAACAGCATGAATGCACCACATTAGGGACTTCTCACCCACGCCAGCAGGGCCCAGGCTGTCCCCTGCAGCACCTGGCACAGAGGGGGCTCTCCAAACGGTTGTCTGGCTATGGCACCTCTCACCAAGCCCGGCCTTGCCTTCTGAAAGGTTCAGCCTTCTCCCCAGTGTTCTTGCTGCTCCCCTGTCCCTACCACCTGCGTGTAGACATGAGCTCTTGGGCTTAGGCGGGCACAATACCACGTCCTTCCTCGGGCCTCTCACCCCTTCCGGCATGCATGTGCCCCCATCAGCCCCTGGCACCGCAGGCAGAGAAGCCAGAGAGGGAAGAAATGAATCACCTCCACACCCATAGGGAGGAAGTGCCAAACAGGGACAGGGAGGAGTCGGTGAATAAGATGAGGGAGCAAAGGGCAGAGTGCACCAGGGAGATGATCAAGAAGAGGAACCATTCTCCCCAATGGCTTCAGCCAATCACGGCGCACATTTCTGCAGCCTTCCTGGGATTCTAAAGTCCTTTCCCCACCACAAGGTAGATATGTGAGCATTATTATCCCCATTTTACAGGTGATCTCTGATGGATCAAATGATTTGCTCAGAGTCACACAAACAGAATGATCAAGAATGCGGATCATTATGCCGGCATTATCAGCAATGGGACCACGGGATCTCAGATGTAGAGCTAGAAGGGACATAGGAAACTGAGGCAGGTACAGGGTAAGTGGCCTGCCCAAAATCACACAGCTAAAAATGTCGGAGGCAGAATATGAACTCAGGCCTTGACTCTAAGTGGAACACTCACAGATTTAGAGTTAGAAGGGACCTCAGAGGCCAACTTATCTCATTTTACAGATGGGGAAACTAAGGCCCAGAAAGAGAAATGATTTCCTCCAAGGTTGCTAGTAAGCCCCAGAGACAGGATGATAATGCAGTCCCCCAGGTCTGTAAAGCACTTCACAAATATCTCATCTGAGCCTTGAAACCACCCTGGGTGGTAAGCATTATTATTTTTAATAATTTTACAGATGAGAAAATTAAGGCAGAGATTAAGTGGCTTCCCAGGATTATATAACGACTAATATCTGAGACTGACCTTGAACTTGGGGTCTCCTGACTCCAGAGCCAATACTTTAACCCCTGCAACATAGATCTGCCTTTGTAATAATAAGCAGCATCCATAGAGGGGCTGCTAGGGGGCGTCACTGTGCACTGAGCATCAGGTCTGGAATCAGGAAGACTGGTCTTCTCGAGTTCAAATCCAGACCCTTACTAGCTGTGTGACTCTGAGCCAAGTAATTTGCCTCAGTTTACTTCATCTGTAAAATGAGCTGAAGGAGGAAATGGCCAACTCCTCTAGTATCTCGACTTCAGTCCAACACTGCCCACCACCTGGCTGCTAGGATTTGAGTCTGGATCCCGGGCTCGTGACGATGTTCCGTGCCATAGCCACACTACATCAGCAATCTCTAACAGCGCCAGCCCGCCATCTGTCCAGTGTGGCCTGGGCAGAGCCAGGCTGGTTTCCAGGCTTCAAGGAGCTGGGGTCCAGAATCCACAGCCAGGAGAAACACCAGTCCCGGGCTCTCCCTGTCACTGCGACAGCTCCCACCTGGAGCTCCCGAAATTCTCTGCAACCTGACCCTGAATCAAGCAGCTTTGTTTCTCATCTGCCAGGAGGCAATGAGATGTGAAAGGGAGGCCCCCACAGACAGGAGTAGAGCTGGCCAGGGACCATTTCTCTTCTCCCTATCACAACCCCGGCCTGCCCAGGAGCTGTCCCCAGTCTCCAGCTGGAATCTGTTCCTCTGGCTGGGAAAAAACCTTGTTGTGCAGATTCCCATCTTCCAACATTCCAACACAAAGACTGCAGGGGGAGAAGGGGAGAGGGGAAAAGGAAAGAGGGGAGAGGGGGAGAGGGGGAGAGGGGGAGAGGAAGCAACAGCCCCTGCCCCGCTGCATTCCACCCCCTCCAGGACCCACGCTGGGAAGGGAAGCACATTCCTCTCTCATCCCCAGGGACCGGATGCTCAGAGCTGTGGCCCACTCCCCCAAATCTGCCTCCCTCTCCACCAGAGATGCCTCTGGGACTAGCGCAGGGGAATGGACAGGAGATACTTCCCATGAGCCCATTCCCTCCCAGACCTGCCTCTCACAAGCCAGCTTGGATAGGACCGGCTCCTTCCTAACCCTAACCCCATTCTAGTCATTCTAACTGCTTCTCCCCCAACAAATCTCCCTTCCAAAAAAAAAAAAAAAAAAAATCAAAGAAAGCAGAACATGACCACTGAGCTACACAGCAAGACCAAAATAAACGGGGAGGGGGGATTTCAAAGACAAACTGAGCTTATTCCCTTATTAAAGGGAGGAGAATCTCACCGGAAGGAGATCCGGGACAGGGAGAAAATAGAGAAGACTGTCTTTGCTTTAAAAGTGCCATGATTGAAGATTATTTCCCTCCTTCCCTGACTTACTAGCTGGTCGATATGAAAAAGCCACTGAGCTCAGACTCTTGGTCAAAAAAGGGCTTTGAAAATACTAGCTCTGGGGCACCTAGTTAGTGTAGTGGATAAAGCACCTGCCCTGAAGTCAGGAGGACCTGAATTCAAATTCGACCTCACACTTAACACTGCCTGGCTGTGTGACCCTGGGCAAGTCACTTAACCCCAATTGCCTCAGGAAAAGAAAATACCAGCTCTTATCATTATTCTATCTTTCACCAAAGTAGTACTGGGGATATATCGGAGAAAGAGAGGTCTTAGCACCAGGAGAAACTGCCAGGCAGTCAAAGGTCTAAATATTAAGGCAAAAAAGGGTTACTAACAGGGAAACAGAGGCTTTTAGAGACATAGAATAGACCTGGTACAAACATCCATCAAATATCACTCAAAATACTTATTGGACAAAGTGTCATGTTAGATGATAGCAAAATACATTAAGATCAAGATGGATTAGCCTTCAATGAGATTACAATCAAGCAAGAAATAGAAGCTATATACACCGAGAAATCATCACCCATGATCCTGGGCACTAGACTTGATAGTCAAGAAAACCCAGACAATCCACTCACTGGATGACCCTGAAAAAGGCAACTCATTTCTCATTTTCCTCATCAGGATGCAAATTGAAGATATTAGACTAGACAGCTACTAAGGCCTCTTCCAGCACTAAATCTATGATCCAAAAATTCAGCCTCCCTGGGCCTCAATTTCCCTATCTAAAATAGGTCCCCTTCAGCTCTTTCATCCTATAACTCATTTAGCCTCCCTAGACCTCAATTTCCCTATCTATAATAGACCTCTCTATCATCCTATAATAGCCTAGCAGGACCTCAATTTCCTTATCTATAATGTAATAGAGATGAAATGAAGATCCCTTTCAGCTCTATCATCCTATAATTAACTTTGCCTCCCTAGGCCTCAATTTCCTCATCAATAAAATGAGCACACTGGACTAGTTTCCCTTTAAGTTCCTAATCTATGGTACCAAATCAGCTCTCCTAGGCAGGTACAAATCTCTCTATAAAAACATCCAGAGATCCCCTAAATCTCGCTCGGTCACCCATCCGTGAGCCTCAGAATCTTATTGGCAAGCTTTTATATGCATAAACTCATATGAATTCCTCTCCTTGCCCTCTCTTTTCTGGTTCTGAAAGAGAACCTCAGACACCATCCAGTCCTGCCTCCTTTCCAAAAACATTTATCTAACTAAAATGGACCCCAAACCCAAGATGGCCAGGCTTCTCACCGGAAAGCACCCCCTTTATTCAGACAGAACAACTCAACATTCTCTAGCCTCCAAGGAGACCTTGAGAGTGGAGGTGATTTGCTTAAAATCAAACAGCTAATCAATCAAAAAAATCATTTAAGCACCTACTACACGCAAGATAATTGGAGTTGGGGGAGAAGAATGGGTGAAGTTAAGGCAGTTGGGGAAGAGATCAAGGGGATAACCATGGCAGAGCCTGGCCTTTCAGAACCCAGCTGTCCTGCTTCAAGGCTAGAATTTTTCCACAACACACCACAGAGGAGACTAAGGGTTATTATTTCCCCTTTCTCCTATAAATGGCTCCAAGATTTACAAACTAGCCTGACTGTTCCTTCCCCATTGGAGGGAAGGGGAGAAAGGAGAGAATCAGGACCAGAAAAGAATAGAAAAGGGAACTTTGAATGGAGGATCAGAGAAAAAACCAGAAAGGAGTCTCCAAGATGGCTCAGAGATTTATAAACTAGCTTCCCTGTTCTCTTCCCATTGAGGAAGAGGGGAGAAAGGAGAGAACAGGACCAAGAAGGAACAGAGAAGGGAACCTTGAATGGAGAACAAAAGAAACCCAAAAGGGAGACTCAAAAGGAGTCTCCAAGATGGCGAGCTCAGTTAGAGTCCTGGAGAAAAGGTGGCAGCTGATGAGTAGGAGTAGCAAAAGCCTGGAGGAGGAGAAGCTAGGGAGTGTATCTCAAACTCTGTCTTGGGTCTATTTTCATTTCTGTTCCAGATTCACATTTCTCTTAGATCCAAGGACCCAAGCAAATCAGATGAGGTGACCAAAGCTTAGATCAGCTGATCAATGAGCACTTATTAGGCACCTACTATGTATATATGATGAAGCTTAGGTCAATCAACAAGCATTTATTAAAACCCTACTTTTTGTGTACTATGAAGCTTAGGTCAGCCAATCAGTAAACATTTATTATGCACCTATTATATGTGCATAATGAAGGTTAGGTCAATTAATATTCCAATCAACGAGCATTTATTAAAACCCTACTATGTAGGTACTATAAAATTTAGGTCAATCAGTGCACAATCCACAAACATTTATTATATACCAACTATATGTGTACTATGAAGCTTAGGTCAGCTAACCAACAAACATTTATTATGCACCTTCTACATGAGTATTATGAAATTGGCTGCATCAACCAACCAGCATATATAATTCGGCACTGCAAATGAAAAATAGAATAACAGTACCAGGCCTCGAGGGGCTTACTTTAAAAATAATAATCTAGGCCTCAATACTTTATTTGGAATTGGGACTTACATTCTAATGGGGAAAACAACAGGTACACTTCTAAGTAGATTCAAATTGAATCTGGGGGCATTTGTTGGGAGGAGAGGGAATGGGGGGGGGGGGGGACTTGTAGCTGGGACAATCAGGAAAGACCTTGTAGAGAAGGTGCTTTTTAGCTGAGTCTGGAGTCAGTAGATCAAAGTTCCAATCACAGGTCTAGCTGTCACTCCCTGTATGGGTGGTCACTCCAGCTCCATGAGTCTCATTCATTGAGCACTTCCAGCTCTGACTCCTATAAATCTGTGAGGCCTCTAGAAATGCCTCAGTTCACAAGGACTTGCTGGCAAAATGGGAATCAGGCCACAAAAGGCAGCTTTTCTCCTTTTTACAGAATATCCCGTGTCCCTGAGGAAACAGCACCCAGGATAGGGCTCTCCCTGCCCAAAATAAGTGGTCTAAGAGGAGCAGAGAGAGGTTCTTAAGCTGGCTTGTGTCCTGGATGTCCTTGGACACATCCTGGCACCCCTTCTCAGAATCAGGTTTTTAAATGCATCCGATTAAATACTGGGATTGCAAGGGAAACCATCTCTACTGAAATACAGCTATCAAAATAGTTTGCAAAGACTCCGGGGGTCAGAATCCCTGCATTAGAGGCAGTTCCCTTACCTGGTTCCTAGGGGAGGGGGGAGCCTGCAGCAGAGGCAGAGGGGGGAGGGGAGGGCAAGGCCCAGACCCAGGCTCTTGAAAACACTGACCCAATGGAAATGGGCCCAGACCAAAGAAACTGAGAGCCCTTGTCCTCCTTACTGAAATAGAACAACTCGATCTCCTCCAAGTACAACAGCCTCCAGCCCCGACCACAGAGTCCAGGAGAGGGGCGAGGGTGGGCAAACCTCAGCCCTCCTCAGCCGGCCACTGGGGGGGGCAGGGGGGGCCCTGCCCACGGGCTGCGGCCTATCAGCCTGCCCCCCCATACACACCCACTCTGTCTCTGTCTATTTCTTGTTTCTCTCTGTGTCTCCCTGTCTCCCTCTCCCTGTGTCTCTCTGTCTCTAACTCTCTCCCTCTCTCTCCTCTCTCTCTGTCTCTGTCTCTCTTGCTTTCTTTCCCTCCTTACCCCATTCTCTGTGTCTCTTTCTGTCTCTGTCTCTCTCTCTCCTTCCCTCCCACCCCATGTCTCTTTCTTTCTATGTGTCTGTGTGCCTGTGTCTCTGTCCCTCTCACTTGCTCTCTCCTTCCTTTCTCTCTCTCTCTGTTTCTCCCTCTCTGTGTCTCTATCTCCCTCCCTCCCTCTCTCCTCTCTCTGTGTCTCTGTCTCTCCCTGTCTCCCTCTCTCTCTTCCTGTTTCTCTGTGTCTCCATCTCACTGTCTCTGTCTGCCCTCCACCCCTCCCCCACCGGCCCTGCCAGGCCTCTCCTTCCCCTGCTGCCTCTTCCCTCCATTGCTGCCCTCCTAAGGTGGGTTTGGGGCGGGGGTCGGGGAGGCAGCGCCTCGGTGCAGAGGGGCAGCCCCAGTCCTGTTGGCAGGCGGAGCGCGTGCTTGTGGTTTCTGGGAAACGCTGTAGCGATTTGCAGCATTTTTAAAATACTTGCCTTCCCACCCCCCACCCCCCCCAAGCCCAGGCCTTTGCATATCTGGTATTTTCCAGAACCATTTCAATGTAAATAAAGATTAGGAGGGAGCAGAGGGCAGGGCTGCCCAGGGGACATTGGGAGCAAAGCACAGTGGGTACACTACCAGGAGCAGGGGCAGAGGTCAGAGCAGATCCCCAGGCTAGGGGGAGACCCAGCTCTCACCCTATGGCTCCCGACAGGTCTGGCATTCCAGGCTCACCCCCACCCAGAAGGTCCAGTGCCGCCTGGGCACTGTGCCCATTACCCACAGCATGGGCTGCCAGGCTGGTGGAGCCTCGGCTCTGAAAGGGTTGAATGGGGACCACAGGGAGAGAAAATGACAGACGGAGGGACAGATGCTCAGACACCCCCGCACCCCCACTACTGAGGGAAAAATGCTCGGAGATACTCCCCATGGGCAGTTAAGTCTGATCCAACCCCGGCAATCTCTAAAATCTGCCTCATCCATTTTCCGGCTCTGTGACCCTGGACAAGTCATCTAACTTTCCAGCCCTCATCTAAATTACAAGGGAAAGGGACTGCACTCCATGACTTCTAAAGTCTCGGATCCTTTGATCTTCCACCCATCTTCCATCACAATAGGGAGGGGGGCCCAAGCCCCTGATTCCAGGCTTGCACATTGGCCCTCTCCAATGCCAGAGGTGCCTGAAGCTTTGGCACAAGAAATGGCGAAAATTTCCTGTTTAAAATAAAAAATCAGAGGTTCGTTTGGAGTTAAATTAGGAACAGAAGCATTCCAAAGCACTGAGACCATAGCACCCAATCCGCTGGACTAAGGAGCCGCTAGGTCCTGGAATCCTGCTGGAAATCCACTGTGCCCCAAGCTCCTGTGGATCCTTACCTCACTGCCCGGGTACCTGAATATCCAGCCACTTAGGCACCTGGGTATCTGGCAACTGGATACATGGTACAGGGACACCTGGATACATGGGCACCTGAGTACATGGGCACCGGAGTACATGGGCACCTGGATACATGGGCACCTGCGTATTGGCGCCTGGAAACATGAGTACATGGGCACCTGAGTATCTGTACACCTGGAAACATGGGTACATGGGCACCTGGGTACCTGGAAACATGGGTACATGGGTACACGGGCACCTGGGCACCTGGGCCTTCCACCTCATGAATGGAAAAGGCCACTAGGGTAGAAGCCTTGGAACCACTCCCATTCCTTCCCAGAAATAAGCACCCAAGGCTTATCTCTCACCTATAGGCCTAGAAGCAAAAAGAATGGGAGAACAAGGACACTGAAGGGCAAAGCTTAGGGAATTCTACCTGAGCCCCACCCTGACCTGCCTTCTTTTCTAGAACCAAAGGAAAAACTCCCCCAACCCATTTCCTGTAGGCTCAAGGCTGCTCACTTTTCTGGGACTCGGTTTCCTACTTAAAAGGAGGGGCTTAGACAGAATGGTTTTGAGGCAGCTCTAAGCCCCAGATCTAAGAGCAGGAGCTCCAGATCTAAGAAACAGCTGGAGAGCTCCAGAAGTTCTAGAGTGGGGGGAAGGGGAGGGGGAAAAGCAGAGGAGAAGAGAGCCAGGGAGGTATTCTGACAAGACCTGACCCTTTTCTCTCCTGCCTCCAGTCCCTCCCTCCATGATTAGGCAAGGAAAGGAAGGGCTCCAGGTGAGTCACCTTCTCTCCTCCAGCCTTGGCACGCTGCCTTGGCCTCCTGGCATGACCAGGAAGATCAGAGAAGCTGGCGTAGCTCTGTGAGAGAGCACCCAGGCGGCCGGCACGCTGGCCAGACTCATCCCCCAGCCCTGATGGGAGGCTTAAGGTTTGCCTCCCTCCCTCCACTCCCCAGCAGCAGGCCTCCTGTCCCGGGACAGATCTTGGGAAGACAAAATGGGAAGAAACAGGATGTCTCCTCCCCCTTTCTCTCAAAAACCACCCTTGCTGAGAATGTTTGTGGCAGCCCTCTCTGTAGTGGCTAGAAACTGGAAAATGAATGGATGCTCATCAATTGGAGAATGGATGAATAAATTGTGGTATATGAATGTTACGGAATATTATTGTTCTGTAAGAAATGACCAGCAGGATGAATACAGAAAGGCCTGGAGAGACTTACAGGAACTGATGCTGAGTGAAACAAGCAGCACCAGGAGGTCATTACATACTTCAACAACAATACTTTATGATGATCAGTTCTGACGGACGTGGCTCTCTTCAACAATGAGATGAACCAAATCAGTCCAATAGAGCAGTAATGAACTGAACCAGGTACACCCAGCGAAAGAACTCTGGGAGACGACTATGAACCACTATATAGTATTCCCAATCCCTCTATTTTTATCTGCCTGCATTTTTGATTTCTTTCACAGGCTAATTGTACACTATTTCAAAGTCCGATTCTTTATGTACAGCAAAACAACTGTTTGGACATGTATACATATATTGTATTTAATTTACACTTTAACATATTGAACATGTGTTGGTTGACCCGCCATCTGGGGTGGGGAAGGAGAAGAAAAATTAGAACAAAAGGTTTGGCAATTGTCAATGTTGCAAAATTAACTATGCATATATCTGGTAAATAAAAACTATTAAAATAAAAAACAAGGATCCAGAAGAAGGAACTTCTTGTAACTCTTAGAATCCTCACCTGTACCTGTAGCCACTCCGATTTCACTAGAATAAGAAAACATGTTTCTGAATCAGAGGTGTAACTAAAGAGGGCCACTGGAACTTTGTCCCCAAGGTGCAGAAGCACAGAGGGTGCTATCTGAAAGTCAAAGGGTTTTTCCCCTGGTATCAGTTGAATTTATCTAAAAATAACTGACTTGAAAGAATGCTCCAGGTCACTAATAAGAAGAGAGAGGCAAAAGAAAACACTCAGAAAACTGGCAAGACCGCAAAAGATGGGGATGGGTCAATGTTGGAGGTAGAGCTGCAAATTAATAAAAACTACTTTAGAGAGCAATTTGGAATTATGAAAATAAAGTGACTAAAATATCCATGCTTTTTAACCCAGAGATTCCACTTTCTGTGCATTTGCCCCAGTGAGGTCACTGATATTTTTTTTAAAGAATTCACATAAATCATATGTATAACAGCTTTTTTTTTTTTTTTAATGATATCAAAGAACTCAAGCAAAGTAGACACCTGTTGGTTGGGGAATAGCCAAATTATTACTGTGCTACCCAAAACAGCAAATATAATGAATACAGAGAAACAAGGAGACACCATCAACTGATGTGAACTGAAGTAAGCTGGGCCATAAACACAAGGATGACCCCAATGCAAATAAATGGACAACCATCATGAAACTAGAGATGGATATTGTCACATTTCAAAAAGCAAGCGTGACCACAGGAAAAGGCATTCCCCCTTCGTTGTTGCAGGAGGGTAGAGGGGGCTCACATGATAACAGTCACTTACATTTATACAGCGCCTACTACGTTCCAGACATGACAATAATAAGTTACTCACGTTTATACAGCACCTACTACGTTCCTGACACGACAATAAGAAGTTACTCACGTTTATACAGTGCCTACTACATTCCTGACACGACAATAATAAGTTACTCACATTTATACAGCACCTACTACGTTCCAGACATGACAATAATAAGTTACTCATGTTTATACAGCGCCTACTATGTTCCAGACATGACAACACTAAGTGCTTTACAATTTCCAACTCATTAGACCCTAACAACAATCCTGAGAGGTAAGTGTTATTATGACCCCCATTTTATAGATGGGGAAACTGAGGCAGGCAGAGGTTAAGTACCCAAGGTCACACCACTAGTAAGTGTCTCAGATTTGAATTCAGGTCTTGGTTCTATCCACTACGTCATCATCTCACTGGCTAGCAGAACACTGCCCATATTGTCCTTTTTTTTTTTTTAGTTTGTTGATTTTTTTTTTCTTTTTCTTTGTTAGATGGGGCAGCTCTGTGGGAAGAGGGGAGGGGGAGGGGAGGAATCTAGGTTTTATAAAAACAAAAAAACACACAAATTAATTTTTAACAAAAGCGGATTTGTGGGTGTATTCTTCTGAAAGCTTGAGAACCACTAGTTTGGAACAGTTATGACCATCCCCACCCCCAGCTAGAGATGTTCCTAACAAAACATCCTCAAGGCACTTTAGAAAGAGGAAGTGGTTCCAATTAGGGCCAGTGCTTGCTCACTTATACCTCTGTGCAACTTCTGGTCCTTCCTTACCCCTGAATGGGCAGGGCACAAGAGAAGCAGACCCAAAGACAAAGCCGGCTTTGGGCCCACAGCAGCACAACACCCCCCCCCCCAAGAGTCTCCGAGGGAGACAGAGAGCCGGTTTTCCATTCCCCACCATCCAGGCTGACCCAACAGCAGCCTGGAACGCGGCTCTGGCTCCAGGGAGGGCAGAGAGGTCCGCGAGGACTCCCTGTGAGTCAGGCTCGGGAAGCTGCTGGAGCGCTGGCTGCCGGGAAGAGTCCCAAGTCCCAAGGGGGTTGGGAGCCGTTGGGATGCGCCACCCAGGAGCCAGGCCCCCAACAGTCTGGGGACCACAGACAGACTGATTCTTGGCAAAGAAATAAGTGCAGCAAAAGAGACTCTCCAGGATGAGGAGAAGGAGGAGGAGACATGTGGGCCTGCCAGGTGGTGGATGGGATTGCCAGTCACCTGTTCCAACTCATCCCCTTTCTCCCTGCCCAGAACCTACCCACAGTACCCAGCCACCTCCCCAACCTGGCAGGAAGGAGCAGGGATACTTTCTAGTTAGAGACATGGTGTGGTACAGTGGCAAGACACAACAGATTATCAGAGAACTGGGTTCAAATCCTGCTGACTCTGCCACTTACTCAGTTTTCCTTCTGGGCCCATTTCCAGGACCTTATTTCTTGACACTGTGTAAAAGGGAGACTTATGGGTACATGGTTTTGCATGGCATCTTTCCCCAAGTCCTATCTGCTCATTCACAGGCAGGAGCCACCTTGGGCACCAGCTGGCTCTGCCCTCCCCCCCGGGGTCTCTTGCAAGCCGATGCTACAGAGACATTCGCCCTGGCTCTGTGCCCACCTGCTCCTGTGCCACATCTTAGATTTCCCTGGAGATGGAAAGCTTTTAAATTCCAGGCAGCTGTGACACGGGAAAGCTGGAAAGCTGGAAAAATGGTGGCTCATGGAGGAGATAGATTATGTGGCCTTAGAATGCCAAGCTGTGCCCGCTGACATCAGCCTGGGGCAGAAAGGGGCTTCGGAGGCCACCTACGCCAACCCTCCTCCTTTGACAGAAGATGTAACCGAGATCCAGGAAGCTGACATGACTTGACCCTCTGGGCCTTGAGCACCTTCCACTTTGCCTCAGTTTCCTCCTTTTTGAAAATAATCTGGCTGGCTCATAGGGTCACAGAGTTGGCAGTGATCATAGCTGGAATGGACGTAAGAGCCCATTTTACAGATGAGGGAACTAGGCATCTTCAAGAATGGCAGAAATGCTTCTTCTCCTATGTGCTAGACAGAACTCGGCCCCAAAACAGAGGGCTCTGGTGAGGAATAAGGAGGAAGCCGTGACCAGAGGGCCCTTAGCCGACTCCTTATATCAAGGGCCGTTTGAATCCCACCATTCTGAGAAAGATCTTAAAATCATGTATTTTAAGTTGAAGGAGACTAAGCGGTCACCAAGTCCAACTTCTTGCTTTAACAAATGAAGAGACTAAATCCCAGAAAGATGATTTTCTCAGGACTACAAAATTAGGTAAGTATCTGGGATATCTGGCTTTGAGGTTAACCAGGGCACGCTGGCTCTCAGAGATGCCCAGACCCTTCCTCCCTCCGCCCTCTTCCCCCGCTGGCAAAGCTGCCCAGGTTCCAGCCGGGGAGGGGGCCTGGACACCGAGCCTCGCGTCCCTCGTGGTTCTGAATGAGGCTCTCTGCCTCCCCCTGGGCCTCGAGGTCGGCTGACTGTCCTCACTGTCCGTTTCCCCTCCACAGAGAGAAAGCGGGGGTCTTGCTCTCCCTGCTTCCTCAGCGTTTCCTCTCCCTCCCAGACCCAGAAACATCTGCTGGTCCGTTCAGTCAGGGCATTCAGCACGGATGCTGAACTGGGGCCAGGTCACCAGAGGCTGATTCTAGAGCAGGACTTGAGTCACCTACTCCTGGGACAAGGGCCCCCCAGCACCCAAGAAGAGGAGCCCCAGAATGGAGGTTCCAAGGTCCCTGTGGAGACCGGTGCTACTGGGAAAGCTGAGCCTCCATCTCCTGGCAAGGTCAGGATCTTCACTCTAGGGATGGCTTGAGTGGAGCCGTCGGGAATGCTGGGAAGTGGCTGGGCTCCCCGGGGAGACTCGGAATCCGCCATCACCCCAAGGGCCATACTTAGCACCTCCTCAAACACCAGCCTTTTCTTCTCCCCAGAGAAGGCTCACAAACGGAACAGCTCTTAATGCCGGCGCCTGGTAACGGACACTTTTCTCCACCACTGTTCTCCACCCCTTAAATTGAGATGCAGTCAGTGCTATACAGCCGCTCCCTCCCACAGGCCTTGTGGGCCAGAATGTCTTCAGAGGGAGAAGCCCCAAATCCATATCTTTATTTTGCACTTACTACCTGTGTGACCTTGGGCTGAATCCCTCTCAGCCCTAGTTTCCTTGTCTGTAAAATGAGGAAATGGGACCAGCATCAGCCCCTTAGCCCCTTCAGCTCTAGGTCCTCGCATTCTCCGCCTCCCCAGATCACTGAGCCAGAGAATCCCACAGGCCCACGTCTATACCTGCTCTAAGGGTGGACAACCCCTTTCCTCACAATTACTCTGAGAAAAAAATCCCATAACTCTTGGGAGAATTCATGTTCTGGGTTTACATTACAGGAACCTGAGCTCAGAGAAGCCCAGCGACTTCCCAGAGCACTACAGAGGGGTGTGCTGAGCCAAGGGCTCCCCCGACTACAGCGGGCCAGCCGAGGCTTTGGCCACTTTCCCAAGGAGGCCCCAACACCATCCAGGACAAGAACCCAGATGTGCAGGCGAGGCTACAGGACGTGACGCAGCCCAGCGGAGGCAGGGGAGGTCGTGAGGTGGGAGAAAACCTACAAGCATCCCCACCAGAGGCTCTGCCAGGAGTCACCATCCTAACCGCTCCCTGCAGTCTGCCATGGCTCCTAGGGGAAGCGGCGGGGCTCACGGCCAACATCTCAGCTGGGAAATCTGGCTGAGACTCTCCCTGCCCACCCCGGGCCAGGAGAAGTATCCATTGGCCCTTGTCAGTCGGTCACGTGGCTGACCGGCTCAGAGACTGACAGAAACGGTCCCGCTTTTCTCCCCTGGAAGAACTCTGGGGCTCACTCTCACCATGACAATGAATACATACACAGTTTTGCAGTTCACAGAACAGGAAGAGATTTAGCATGAGAAAGGACCTTGGAGGCCATCAAATACCCACTCACCTCATTTTTAGACAAGGGAAACTAAGGTATAGTGAGATTAAGGGACTTCCCAAGATCAAAGAGAGAGTTACATGGCAGGAGGTAGGATTTAAATCTGCAGCTCCTGAGACAGCGCATTTTCCACTGTACCATCCATAACACCCTTTGGATCAGTAATTCAGTTAACACTTAGGAAATGCTTTGGGAGAGCAAAGCATCCTGAAAGACATTAAAAACAACGAAAATGGAAAAGCGGGACCATCCTGAGCCTAGAGGAAGAACGCAGCCTTCTGAGCAGAAATCAGTCAGTCGACGAGCATTTATTAACCACCTACTGTGTGCTGGACATGGTATTCGGGCTAGAAGCAGTCAGCGAGACATCAGCCCTCCCTCCGTCCCTAGCCCTGGGCCCACGGCAGGGACTTACGTCAGTGGGCTCCCTCTGCTGTCCCAGGCTGCCCCTCAGCCAGCTGCGGCTCAGCTCGCTCAGCTCCGGGATGGGCTGAACCTTGAGCCGGACGTGGTCTCCAGACTGCCGAATCATCTCCACGATTTCATCCCGCGACTTGTTCTCCACGTTCTGCCCGTTGATCTCCACCAGCCGGTCGCCGGGCACCAGCCCCAGGGCCAGGTCCTTGGTGCCCGCCCCGGGCTCGGCAAAGTGCACCACCCGCCGGTAGGCCTGCCCCTCAGGCGCCCGGTCCAGGACGGTCGTTCGCCGCAGGGAGAAGCCAAAGTCCCCGGTGGGACGCCTCTGAAGCTCCAGCTCCCGAGGAGGGGGAGGTAGAAGGGGCACTACGGCAGGCAGCCGCAGGTCAGCAGCAAACCGTTTGCTCACCAGCTCGGGGCCCCGGGGCTTGAAGCCAGGCCACGAGGCGCCAGGGCCGGCCTGACGTGCCAGCTGGCCCTCGAGGGTCCGCACCTCCACCTGAGGCGAGGGGGCGGCCGAGTGCTCCGAGGGCGTGGAGGTTTCCGAGGCGCTGCCGTCGCGGCTCCGCTGGGAGAAGGAAAAGCGCTTGACGATCATCTGCGAGTTCTGCTTGGCCAGGGAGCCGAACTTGGCGGCCCTCTGCAGCACCGAGGGCCGGCCGCCCTCCTCGCCCTTGAGGTCATCGCTCGAGCTGGCCGTGCTCAGGTGGCCCGAGTCGAGGATGACGCTGCCCCGATTACTGTCGGAATCGATGTCGGTCAAGTGCAGGTCCGAGCCGCTGGCCACCTTGATTGGGATGGGGTTGGAGATCTCCAGTCTTGTCTTGGACTCCCTCTTGGAGGACCGGTTCAAGTTAAAGAAGCCGCGTCTGAGACTCATCTCCTCCAGGCTCCGCAGCTCGGCCGCCGACATCCGCTCCTTCTTCTCCTTCTTCTCTTTCTTCTCCTTCCGGCTCCCATCTTTGTCTTTCTTCATCAAGTTAAACATGGTAGGAGTCTTGGGGGTGGGAGGTAGACCCCCAGAGGCTCACAGATGCTCAGCACCGGGCCCCTGCTCCCCAAGTAGACACTGCAAATGGAAACACAAAAGGAGAATTTAGAAACTCATATCAATAGAGAGCCTGGAGCCCATATTCTAGCTGGTGGAGTGAAAGGAATATTCAGTCCCACCCTGGTCTGTCCAGCTTTTATTCTCCCAGGCCTCAGTTTCCTCAACTTTCAAATGAATCGCACTCCTCGTATCCAAGGTCCCTGTTAACTCCTGAAATTCCAAAAACCAGAAAGGCGAGGGGAGGATTTTGAGATCAAAGTGCAGGAAGTCTGGGAACCCAAGGACAGGGTTTGACTCATCCTTTTTCTACCTGGCTAGCCTTGGGAAAAAGCAATCTCTGCGTCTCAGTTCCCTCATTTATAAAACCAGGAGGTTGAGTCTACAAGGTCCCATCCAACCCCAAATCACAACTTCCCTCAGTTTTCTCATGTCCTTCTTTCCTCTGTTTAGTTTTCTTATCTGCAAAAGGAGGCTGGACTAACTGGCCTCCAAAGTGCCCTTCAGCCCCAGATCTTTGAATCTGATCTCCAAAAGAAAGAGCAAAATATCTGATTTCCTTCTTGCCTTTGAGATGTCGCAAGTTATAGGACTTGGGTTATCTGGGGGAGCATCGGAAGGAATGTATATTTCTCAAAAGATTCATCACACCAAACCCAGATCAAGAGGGCCAAAAAACCCAAAGGATTCCTGCGCCACCACCTTCTCTATCTCCAACCCAAAGGGAAAGATAACGATTACTGGGCTCTCTTTCCCAAATCTAAGGGGGGAATCATTAGCATTTCCATCCCCCGTTCCCAGACAAAGCTCCCACTCCTTCCAGGAGCATCTAGCCCCCTCACCGCTCTCATCCCACAGTAGAGGCCGAGATCCCAGAAAGGGAAAAACAAAAGGAAAGGGAAGTTCCCAGCTGAAAGAAACAGCAACCAGCTGGGGTAGGGGGGATGGGCTGGGAAGGGTCAAATCCTCGATAAACAGGATTCTGAAAAACTCACATCCTTTTCCCCACCATGACCAATACCTAAATATATACCTCAGGAGGATAGAAGTCATGGTGGGCCAGAATGTAGCTCCCACCAGCTTGAAAGAGAAGAGAGAGGAAGGGGGTGGAGAGAGAGAGAAAGAGACAGAGAAGAGGAAGGGAAGGAGAGAAAGGGGGAAGGAGAAAGACAGAAGGGAGAGAAGAGAAAGAGGAGAGAGAAAGGAGGTGGAGAGAGAGAGAGACAGAGAAGAGGAGGGGAGGGAGAAAGAGACAGAGAAGAGAGGGGAGGGAGAGAAAGAGGGGATTCAGACAGAAGGGAGAGAAGAGAAAGAGGAGAGAGAAAGGAGGTGGAGAGAGAGAGAGACAGAGAAGAGGAGGGGAGGGAGAAAGAGACAGAGAAGAGGAGGGGAGAGAGAGAAGGGGGAGGGAGAAAGAGAGAGAAGAGAAGGGGAGGGAGAGAAAGAGGGGATTCAGACAGAAGGGAGAGAAGAGAAAGGAGAGGAAGGAGGTGGGGAGAGGGAGATAAGGGAACAAAAAGGAGAAAAGGCCAGAAACCCCGAAGTTACCCCTCTCCTGTCTATCTGGCAGGTCTCATTGCTCCACCAGAAATCAGATTCTAGTCCCCCCCATCAATACCACCAGAAAGGAGCAGGTACCATAAAGCACCCACCCACCCTCATGATTACCTTCAACCTCGGAGACCTCCCCATCCACCCCTGCTGCTGAAGGGGTCACAAAACAAGATAAACCCAGAAGCAGCCATCAAGAATCCCCAGTTCTGGGATGGCTGGGTCAGCATACTCATAGACTGACTCTGCCGAGGTCTCTCTTTTCATGGGCTCTCCCCCATCTCACCCCACAATGGATGCCTTTTGTAAGCCAATCAGGTGTTCATCACCAAGATCAGTGCCAGCTGCTGAGTATAAGGTAGGATGGCTCTCCCTCCTCTGCCCTCTTCGTTTTTCCCTGGAGAGAACCCCACACTACAAGTCTGTTGCCCTTTCGTCATCATCATTATAACCATCCTCCTGAATCCCGATACTTTCATTCAACTACCAAAATCTATCACTTTGTCCACCTTAAATTAGTTCCCTGAACTTTACAAAACATAAAAAATGCTAGAATAGTAACTTGTCGCAGGATCACTTCCAACTGAGTCCTACTCAATATGGAGACAAGAATAAAATGAGGAAGATGATAGGGGACAAGTGAAAAGCTTAATAAGTGGCGTTCACACCGTGGTTCAAGTTTGCAAAGCACCTACGTCCACCATCTTGTTTAATCCACACATCAAGCCTGTAAGACAGGTGCTACCATTAGCCCCAATCTATGGTTAAGAAAAGTGAGACTCAGCAAAGATTCAGGAAACTGAATTAGAATCTCCCAGCTCTCCCAGTGAATGGCACGCGGGTGGTGCCTTTGGTGACAGATGCGTGACTAAGTACTCTCTTTCAGTCCAAAGGAAACTAAGAAACATGGAAACTTAGAGCTGGACGAAAATCACCCTCTGAGATCTTCTTGTTCACCTCCTGACCCCATTTCCCACCAGGTTCCAAGTCCAGCACTTCCCATTGCCCCGCCAGGGACTAGGGAGAAGGGGAGGGGTCTGTGGGAAGGGGCCTCCAAGAGTCCAGGTCAGGGCCCAGGCACATTCCTGAGGAGGCCCAAAGGAACAGCACCACTACCAGCCCCAGGCCAAGGTTAGCTAACTCCTCCCCTGTGCAGTCCAGCTTCCCACCTCTACACTAGAGCTATTTCAAAGCTTCAGATCTTTGACAAAAGTGGAAAGAATATGGACAGGAATCAGAGGACCCGATTCAAAACCCACAGGGGGAATCTTGGGCAAGAGCCCTTAATTTTCCAGTCCAAAGACACTGTACTCTACAAACCCATGTTCTCTTGACCTAAGCCTGGTTCCACTTAGCCAGGACTGGACGCCAGGCAACCATCTCAGAACCTCCTCTACCACTACCACAAAAAAGACCGTACCTCTGACCTGGAAGAAACTTGGTGAGTTCATTCCAGCCATCCCCCTGTCCCCTCAAAACACTCCTATTAAACTCCAAAGCAGTTTGCTGTCATTCAAAGGCAGCAGAAGTCTGGACTCCCGCCCTAACCATCCGCCCAACTGTGTGATCTTGGGAGAGTCCTGCCTCTCAATTTCCTTCTCTTCGAAGTGGGGGTGGGAAGGTGAACAAGAAAATCTCCAGCTCTAAAATCCCATGTTTCTTAGTTTCCTTTGGACAAAAAGAGGGCACTTACTCACTCATCTGTCACCAAAGGCACCACTGGGAGATTCTAATTCTGTTTCCACAACCCAGAGCCAACACCTCTTTTCCAGGATGTTTTAAGACTTCATCCACACCCATATCTGTTCCTCAGGCACCTCCCTGGTTTAGAGTTGGGTTTCTCCCTAGTCTAGATGTTCAAACAGTAGTAAAGTCTCTGATTTTATTGGCCCAGGAAACTCCAGGTGTGGAGCTCTCCATCACCATGCAGGTCAACACTCATCTACAGTTCAGAAGATCAGTTTGAGGGAGATGTCTAGGAAGGGGGGAGGGTGAGAGGTTAAATTACTTGCCCCAAATCATGCGGCTCGTGTCAAAGGCAGCACCCCATTTCTTGCTGAGTGTTTTTCTACCCAGTTACGCTGCCTTCCAGAGCAAACTCTCTTCCAAGGTCACTACCCAACATGTGTTAAACTGATCTATTAGAATGTAAACTCTCCGAGAACAGAGACTGCCTCACTTTTGTGTCTGTACCCCTGGTGTCTGCAAAAGGGGAAAGGGAAAGGGGAAAGAATAAGCATTTATATAGCACTATGCTGATTGAGCACTTTAAAAAATATTATTGTAATTATTATTATCTGATATCAGGCAAATCTTGTTATCATCTATATTTTACAGTTGAGGAAACTGAGGCAAAAGGTGATTTTTTTTTTTTTTTTTTAAAGATGCTTAGGATCACCCAGCTAGGAAGTCTCTGAGGCTGGATCTGAACTCTGGTTTTCCTGACTCAAGGCCCAGGGCTCTAGCCACTGCTAACACCTAGCTTCTTAGCAGACTGCCTGGTATAGAGTAGGTGCTTAATAGATCCATTTTTAGTCATTTACCTATAATGGTGATTCGCAACACGGATGGGGACCTCAGTAGCCACACAGACCCACCTGTACCCAAAAAGCATCACTCCAGCCCATGAGATGTTGCTGAGACCGTCTCTCAAAGACCCCATCTACTCTTAAAGCAACATCCTCCTACTTCTGGACTATCTAACTGGTAATGTGCCTCCTGACCTCAGTCTAAATTGCCCATTTTGCATCATTCCCAGTCAGCTCTCTTAACTGAAGAACTTGGGTACTGAACAAGTACGATCCCTCTCCCTGGAACAGCCCTTCGAGTATTAGAAATTAGTCAGCTATCCCATCTCCCCCTTCCCCACGCCCCAGCCTCCTCTCCAGGGTAAACATGCCTTTAAGGCCCCTCCTCATCCTGAGCACTCACTGCCCCCCTCTTGGTGCTTATAAACACAGATTCCTTTGCCCTCCTGACCCACTTATTTACCAGTCACCCCAGCACCATGAAGGAACCCTGGTGTGGGATGATGGGGGAAGGGCAGAGAGGGGAAGGGTCAAAGAAGAGGGGGAGCTGCTTGGGAATTCCCTTTCTATTCTGACTCAAAGAATGGTAAGATCTTGCCTCCTTTGTTATATTACTTTGATCTTCAAGCCCTCCTTCCATCTTTCCCAGCCTCTAAGTGCTTAATGAATCACAGAATCCTAGTCTACAGAAGCTGAGGGATCCTGGAATTTGAATCTTCATCTACTTTTTTCCACAACAACAAGAAGCCCATACAAGGTCAACTATTATATTAACTTCGCACTGAAGCAGGGCCATGGGCTCCCAAGAGTCAAGTTGGTTCGTTTCCATGACAAGAGGATCTGAGAAAAAGAAAGAGAAGAACTCAGCTGCTAGCCAAGAAATGAGATCCCAACTGGATGGGGAAATGCTGAGGAACCTATGCGCCCCATCATCCTAGCACCAACGGCCCGTCCCCATGATGCTTCTGGGATCCCCGGGGGGAAAGCTGACAACCCAACTGTCTTATTTGTCTTTCCAAAGCCTCAGCATTTTTAATTAGGAAAAGAAAGGCAAAATTTGTCTGAGGGCTGCTCCTACCTGAGTCCCACCAAAATAGAGGTGCACAAGTATTTCTATAATTACTATCGTAGAACATGATACCATTCTCCCATCGTGAGGGAGGGAGCGCCAGGATCGAATCCCATTTTATTAGTCCTAACAAGCGAGGATCTTGGGTCCTGAGCTGGAAGGAACTTTCTTTTTATAGATGGAGAACAAGAGTGTTAAATGATTTGCTCTGGGTGACCAGGTAGTGAGCATCACTGGCAGGATTTGAATTCAGACCCTCATCGGACTAAAGTCAGTACTCTTAATGCCCTGAGAGTAGCCGTCCACAGTTATAGCGTTTGTGTCCTCCCTCTTCCCCCATTGCTGAATTCCAAATCCATTACACCAGGCTGACATGCCTTTAAATGGGGACAGATAAATGGGTCACCTTTCTATGGGGGTTTTAGACGCCCGAGGGACAGCAGCTTACAGAGGGGCCAGAGAGACTGTGGGTCATGGCACCCTCCCCTCCACATGCCTATCCAGGCTCGACTCATAAATAAAAACAAAGGAAATGCTTTGCTGTGGGATGACAGACCTTCCTTCCCTGGCCTCTGACCTCCGGAGAGGCCATTTCCTTCAGCTCGGGCTTTTTTATCTCCCAGCTGTCCATACAGCCTCCACTTCACATTGCACACAGGGCTCGGACCCCACGTCAGCAGGCTAGAAGCAGCCCAGCCCAGCCCAGCCCAGCCCAGCTCCCCTGAGGTGAGAAGAGGCCCAACCACCTTCCAGGGCCTGTTCTGCTGAGCTCGCAGCCCTCCTCTGACTCACCCCTCGTCACACAGGGCCCTTATCTGACTCCAGGTGTATTCCAAGCCCACTGCACATGTCTAGCCTGATGTCAGTCGGCTCCAGGCCCCCCGGGGCACGCCCAGAGCCACAGCAGCTCCTCCCTGGCCATCTCCCATGGCCCAGCTGGTCAAGCAGCCAGTGGCCTCAGCCAAGCAGAGGCTCCCCACATAAAATGCAAGAATCTCACTGGCCCGTGGAGCCATAGCCAGTGACCCTGTTTCCCCATCAGTTAATCTGTCTCTGTTTGCTTTCCCTGACAAAATACCCTTGACCTTAGTGGAAAAAACCCTCCACAAGAAGCTCCTGATGAAAGTTCCCAAATGTCCTTAATTCAGTGACTTTTGAATAAATCAGTTCCCAATCCTGGGCCTCGGTTTCCCGCTCTGTAAAGTGAGGAATTGGGAGAAGGGCTGAGCTAACAGATGGTGAGTGAGACCACCCATCTTCCCACCCATCTCTTCCCACCTGTTCATTTCCTAGGGGCCGTCTCCTGAGGCAGCAAGGGCCAGCCACTGCCCACACATCTAGGCCAAGAGTCAAATCCACCTCTTCTGCTTCCTAAGGATCTTTCTGGACTCAATTATCTCCAGCTCTGCATCCAGCTCTATGACCTATGGCCTCCTGAGGGCTCGACTCTGCTAGGCTCTGTTTTCAAAGGCTTAAAGCAGCTTTATCTAAAAGAACTCTTGATTATTAACCATGATACATTCAGCACCTCCCCACAAAGCCCAGGTCTTGGCCCAAAGCTTAGACCTCTGAGCTGGAAAGGATCTTGAAGCTCTTCTAGAGCCAAAAAGGTCCCACACAGGAAGGAGTAATCAAGATTGGAATACAGGTCCTGGCTCTGAAACCATGGAGCTGCATGGGCCCTCAGAAGCTACCTCTCTCATTTTACAGATGAAGAAATTGAAACCTGAGGAAGTCAAAGGAGGCAGGATCTGAATCCAAGACTTCCTTTTGGGAGGGGGATTGAGGAGTTAAGTGTCACACTGTGTCTGAGGCTGAATTTTAACTCGTGTCTTCCTGACAAGGCTGACACTTTACCGATTGCGCCTTCTAGCTGCCCCTGAATCCAAGACTTCCACATCTAGCTGAAACCTGGGGAAGTCAAGGGAGGCAGGATCTGAATCCAAGACTTTCTTTTTTTGGGGGGGAGGGAGGTTTGAAAGGTTAAGTGCCACACTGTGAGGCTGAATTTGAACTCAGGACCTCCTGACAAGGCCGGCGCTCTACCCACTGCGCCATCTAGCTGCCCCTGAATCCAAGACTTCCAGCTATCTCATAAAAAATCCATTGCTAACGTCTGCAAAATCCTCAGCAGAGAAAAAGAGCCCTTTAAAACCTTCAGTCCCACAGCTTAAACCACTGCCTGAGATGGGGCTGTTTGAAATGTCAGGGGAACATAGATAATTTACAAGCTGCACGATCCTACCTCGAGACAAAGAACAGACCAAAAAGATGGGAGACTTGAAGGAGAAGGGAGGGCCCCACTCTGGACACTCTCGGATCCCCAGAACAGCCTGACAGCCCCCTCCCCCAAGAAAACTCCTCCACCCCTGCCCTAAGCTTCCTCCTCATACTGTCTGGAAACAGGGGGATGGCAGAATAAAGTGGGATCAGAAGGAACACTAGGTCCGCCATCAACTTGGGACTGGGAAGCTCGATCAAGCCCCCCCAGCTCAGAGCCCCACTGTGGACACCTCAGGAATAAGTGGTTGGAGCAGCTCTGCTCCCTCATACTCATTGGATAAAACAAGCCCCTTCTCCTTACTTACCACTCCCCAGTGACCACTTCCTCCCCTGGGGAGACCAAAGCACCCCAAGAGTCCGGGGGGGTGGGGGGGCTCAGGATCTAACTGCCAGCAGCTTGGAATCTGGCCAGCAGGTCAGGAAAGCAGATCCGTTGGAGGCCTCGGTTGGTTCCTACCGTTCGGCTCTGCCTGCTCCAGATGGACTGCGTCTGGCTGCAGACAGCCCTGGACTCCAAGAGGCAGAGGAACAGCCTCCCACACTCCAAAAAGCCCACCCTGCATTGCCCTCCGAGTCAGTGACCCAGCACAGCTAGGAAGCCTTTAGTCTTCCTGACACTAGGCAAACAGAGCCAGCACTCCACCCCTCAGCAGGGAGGTTTCTCTCTTACGACCAGGTCCCGGCCTCCTGGCTGCTCCACCCAGAACTCCCCTGGAGGGACCTGTGAGACTGGCCTAGCCCAGACTCCAGTCCCTGGACCAAGGCCAGGAGCACTGACAGCCAGAGTGTGGCCAGGCAGAGGTGACCGGAGGCGAGAGGCTACCTAGAGATGCCTCAAGAAGACTGTAACTGAAGCCTTTGAAGGTGAGAGCTCGGGACTGGAGGAGGCACAATACCAAGGTCAGGGAGGCAGGACTTGCAAGGGGAGGCAACAAGGGACGGCGCTGCCTTCCACCTAACCCTAACTATGTACAGCACACAGTAGGTACCCAAGAAATGGGGACTGACTGACTGGGTGAAAAAGGAGCAGAATGCAAGTGTGAGGTCTCTGGACTTCCTCCAAAGCACAGTTCACCATGCCATCGATGCCCTGTCTGACTCTTCTCTGCCCTTCTCAGTCGATCGATTATTAAGCAGCTATAATATTCCAGGACCAACATTAGGTCTTGGAAAAAGGGTGTCGGGTCCTTGGTATAGGGACCATCCAGGCCCTCTGCCCTAGACTGGGTGGTGGAGATGGGCCAGAGTAAACAAAGTGTGGGGCAGGAAGGTAATCCAGCCAGGGGACCAGGCCACCATCGGCTCAAAGTTCAGTCCTTCCAACAGGAAGTTTATCCACGAGAACGCCCACACCTCTCCTGGCACCGATGCCCTGATAGACCTTCTTCCCTCGATCCCACGGCCTCTACCTATGAAAGAGGCTCTCTCCTTCTCCATCCTAGAGTCTCCACTTCCACCCAACATGAAGACGTCAATAGTCGGGCAAACCTCCACCCAGTGCTATATTTAACTGGTAATGACCTGAAAGGGAGGCCATTTCCTGGAAAGCCTGAGATTGGGAACAAAGGAGCCAGAGGGGAAGCTCAGGAGGCAGACACCAAGAAGGAAGCCTTGACCACTGGAGGAGCCAGCCAAGGGCTGGCCGGAAGCCCCAGACTCCCAACGAATGCCAGCACTGGCATTTTCAACATCCCCAAATAGAAACTGGACCCCAAACCAGCAAAAATAGTGGCAGCACTGACATGGCAACAGGTCCGTTCACTGCTTACTTAGCCCAGAGAAAAGAGTGGGCCTGGAGGGTCTGAGTTCCAGTGTGGATGTGACCTTGCCCAGTCACTTAGCCTCTCAGTCTCATTGGTTCCAGGGGTTCCTTTCAGCTCCAAAACTATAATGTAATGGGCCCCTGCCCAAGGAAAGGCCCAATCCTCATTCCTCAGAGAACGGACTGGGAAAGGGGCCTTGGCCAGAAGGGACCTCCCAGAAAGCACCCCATGTGACCCCCGGCCAACAGAAGAAGCCTGTCAGGGTTCTGGAACAGCTCAGCCAGCCAGCAAAAACAAACCAGTGGCCATCAGCAACCCTAGGAGAGGTTCTCCTTTGGGCGCCTGCCTTTCTTAAATAATCTGTGGAGAGCACATGTCTCTGGGAGCTGTGTGCCCAATGTGTGCCCGCCCCCTTCTTCCCAACCCACTCCGACAAAGCCAACCGTGTGTATGCTGTCTCCTTGGCCCAAGAACGTGACCATTCCTTGCCTAGCTTAGTATGGGGAGGTACCGCCCCCAGGGAACCCCGGGCCAGGCAGATAACCCCCATGCCTGTCACCCAACCGACTGGCATGACAGGTTAGTGGGGTGGGGACAGTCCGGGCCTGTCTCTCACCCCTGCCCCAGGCTAGACTGCTTCCTTTCCTTTCTCCCCCTCTTCCCTACCTTCTTTGAAAAGGTAAATAGGGAAACAGGCTGAGGACTCAGAATCCCCCAAAGGCCCCAGGATTCCCCCAGCCATCTTTGCTTCCAGACCAAGGAGGAGGAGGAGGAAGGGGGGGGGGGCGGCGGGCATCGGGGAACCAGGGTCGCCTTTACTTCATTGTTTTGCCAGCTGTCTGGCAGCTGCTCTGGGGGGAGGGCTCACTGTTTTGGCAGTGAAAGGGTGAGGGCCTCGGGGGAGGATAATGGACTCCAATCTCATTTGCTTTCCCCCTCCCTTAAGGCTGTCAGGGGAGCCTGGGCCTAAGGTAATGTGCCCCCCTCCCAAGTCCCATGTCCCCCCATCCCGACCCACCAGGGCCAGTGGGGGAAAGGGGCAACCCCTCCGCCATCTCACTCCCACGCACGGACCATCCGTCCAGCACAATGCATGGCCCCAGCACTCCCGAAGCTCCCTCCGGAATAAAGGACACCCTAGAGGAGGAGGAAGGGGGCTGGGCGCCCCGGCGTCCCCGGCCGCCCGCCCCCCCTCCTCGCACACTCCAGGTCCGAGGGGTTCGCAGCCCCGTCCATGCCCGGGCCCAGAGCCAGGGGCCGGGGAGGACGCGCCGGCGTCTTCTCGAGCACCCCCGGCGCCAGAACAGGGCAGGGGGAGAAGCCGGAGCTCGGGGCCGCGGCGGCTTCCCGGGAGGAGGAGGAGAGGAAGGAGGGGAAGAAGGAGGAGGAGGAGAAGGAGGAGGAGCCCGCCCCGCACCCGGGCCACCCCCGGCTCCGGCTCCCCGGCTCCCCGGCTCCCTTCCCGCCCCGGGCCCGGCCCGCACTCACCGGCCGCCGGAGCCCGCCGGACGAGCGGCCAGGCAGGAGACGCAGGGACGCGGCATGCACCGGCTCGGGCTCGGGCCCGGCCCCGGCCCGGCCCCGCTCCAGCGCCGGCTCCAGCGCCGGCTCCCAGTCCCGGCTGCGGCGCACGCAGCAGAGCCCGGCAGAGGCCAGCAGAGGCGCGCCAGCGAGCGAACGAGCTAGCGCAGCGAGCCCGGCCGAGCCCCGGAGCCGCGCGGCGCCGCCCCCAGCCCGCCCGAGCCCAGCCCAGCCCTGCCCAGCCCAGCCCAGCCCCGGCAGCCTAGCCCGGCCCCCGCGGCGCAGCGCAGCTCAGTCCAGCACCGCGCAGCGCAAGCGGGCCAGCCCAGCCCCGCTCGGTCCGGCCCCGCGCAGCGCGGCGCAGGGAAGCGCAGCCCCGCCGCCCAGCCAGCCCAGTCTTGCCTAGCCCTGCCCAGCCCTGCGCGGAGGAGGGAGCGCCCTGCTGGCCGCGCCCGGGATAAACACCCCGCTCCGCCTCGGGCTCAGCTCGGGCCCACGAGCTGCAGGACCCTGCTGGCCGCCGCCGAGATGGCAGGACCCAGGGCCCCGCAGCCCCGGCCCGAGGGGGCCGCTGGGCACTGGCTACTGCCCGGGGCGGGCGGGCACCGCGTCCGTGCCCGCGCTGCCTGAAGTGGCCACGGGCCCCGAGGGCTCCGGGGGAAAGACGCGCTTGACGCCACCGTGACCCCTTTCGGGGGCTCCCGCCGTACTCCGGGAGCAGCACATAAAAGCGCTCCTGTTCCTGCCTGGAGGGAGATGGGGGGAGGGGGGGCGTCAGGCCTTTCTTTGTGTATGTCGGCTTAGGGAGGAGGGGCAAGGAAGGAAGCCCACTCCCCCAAAGCAGGTAAAGGGGCCTAAGACGTGATGCTGTTTCCCTTAGTGCTCCGAAAACTAAACTGGAGGCTTCGCTTGGATGAGTGCCTCAGGCCCGGTTAGGTAGCCCCATTTGGACACTTGGAGCTGGACCAGGGGTTTTTCCAGGCTGGACTAGCCCCATCCGGACAGTAAGCGTGAAAAGAGAAAGGGGGGGAGGAGCCTTCGGGTTTTTTGTTTGTTTGTAAATGAATAGCACAGTCACCAATATGCATTTAGGTCATTTGACCTGAGATCCCTTTCTCCTCTCGGCCACTCCAGTCTCAGAACGGGCCAATCCCTCTGCTTGGACCCTTGGTCCAGCTGGCCTTTCAGGCCTTTGGGGCAAACTGCCTCCCCCTTCTTTAATCATCCCCTCTTCCCATAATCTGCCAGTGTCCTCTGCTGCCTACCAACGCGCCCAAGTCTTTCTTCCTTCACATGACGCTAATATCCCCTCCAGCTTTTCCCTCCCTTTCACAGCCAAAAGAAAAAAGCTGGCTGCTCTCTGCCCTTCTCACTTCTCGATGTCTGGCAATGAGGCTTCAGTTCTCATTCCCATCACTGGATGGAAAGTGCTCTCTACTAAGTTACCCAGTGCTTTCATCACCCAATCCCAGACCTTTTCCTCAAGCTCCAACAACTGCATCTGATGCTTTGGTTCATCCTCTCCTGAGGCTCCCTCCTCTTCGGGTTTTCATGTTTTTGCTCTCTCTTGGCTTTTCTCCTTCCCATCTAGACCCTCCTCTTATCTCTTTTGCCAGATCATCCCCAAGTCCCCCCTCCTGAGTAAATGCCCCTCCCTTCCCCTCTCAGCCCCCAGGAATTTGATTCTAACCTTTTTGTAGGGGCCTTCCAGAACTAGCTAGCTCTCACCTCCCCCCAGAGCCTCGTTCCTGCATTGCTTCCCACCTAGAAACCTGTTGGATATTTCCAATTGGACGTCACATGGATAACATCAATCCAGCAAGTCCAAAATAAGACTCATAATCTTTCCTTCAAAACCACTTGTCTTCCTAACTTTTCTATTACTGTCAAAGGCATTATTTCCCCTCAGTCACTCAGGTTGCCCACCTCAGTCATTCCCTTTACTCTTCCTCACCTCTCATAACCAATCATCCATCAAGTCTTGTCTCTTATCACTACTGCTGCAACATCTCTTGCATCTATCCCCTTCTCTCCACTCACATAATGACCACTATGGATCATCTAATCTAGAGGTACTCTCCTTGCCTCTCTCCATCCAATCTGTCTTCCATTTAGCTGCTACATTGATATTCTTAAATTACAGGTTTGACCATGACACTTCCCTGCTCAGGAAGTCCAGTGACTCCCAGTTCCATCCAGAATCAAATTGAAAAGCCTTTTGTTTACAGAATGATTCCAGAGAGGCCTGGAGAGACTTACAGGAACTGATGCTGAGTGAAATGAGCAGGACCAGGAAATTGTTGTATACTTCAGCAACAATACTATATGATGATCAATTCTGATGGACGTGGCTCTCTTCAACAATGAGATGAACCAAATCAGTTCCAATAGAGCAATAATGAACTGAACCAGCTACACCCAGCGAAAGAACTCTGGGAGATGACTATGAACCACTACATAGAATTCCCAATCCTATTTTTGTCTGCCTGCATTTTTTATTTCCTTCACAGGCTAATTGTACACTATCTCAAAGTCCAATTCTTTTTGTACAGCAAAATAACTGTATGGTCATGTATACATATGTTGTATTTAATTTATACTTTAACATATTTAACATGTATTGGTCAACCTGCCATCTGGGGGAGGGGGAGGGGGGAAGGAGGGGAAAAGTTAGAACAAAAGGCTTGGCAATTGTCAGTGTTGTAAAATTACCCATGCATATATCTGGTAAATAAAAAGCTATAATTAAAAAACAAAAAACAAAAAAACCTAAATGGCAAAAAAGAAAAGAAAAGCCTGTTTGACTCTTAAGCCTGGTTCCATCCTACCTTTCCAGAATTACCACATAATACATCCCCCATGCTAATTCCAGCCAAATTTGTCTGCTGGCCATGTTCTCCATAGCGTACCATCTGCCACCATTCCTTTGCACAATCTGTCCCCCATGCCTGGAGTGTACTCTCTCCTCACCTCTACCTCTTGGGATTCCTAGCTCCTTCAGCTCCAGTGCCATGTCTTGGATGATCCCCTCCAATTATATATATCTCCACACATAATCAAAGCATCAAATACAGATTGTTCCAAAAACAAATGCACTAAGCTTTTGAAGCTATCATAAATGTATATATGATATCTATATATATCTTATCCCCAAAATCTATATACATACACATATATATTCCTATCTATATCCCACAAGTCTATACACATATAATATAATATCCTGAAAGTTAATCCACACACAAATATATAAATTCATATACACATATATATGTTATCCCAAGTCTGTCCACATAAACATACATGTATATATAATATCAATATATATATTTATAATATCTCAAAAGTCTATACACACATGTGCACAGACACAAACACACCCTATGCCAAAAAAGCCTAGTGCAATCATTTTCAGAAAACCCTGTATCTTGTATTTGCTTGCTTTTATATGGCTATATTATTTCCCCTTTCCATTTCCCCTCCTCCACTAGAATATAAACTCCATGAGGTCAGGGATAGTTTGGTTTTTGTCTTAGTATTCTCAGTGCTTAGAGTGCTTTTCCAGTATATCCCAGCTGCTTAATAAAGGCTTGTTGATTTACTTATTTTAACCTTATTTAGTAATAATTATATAATAACGATGAGGGGGGAGGGGGATTGAAACTGTATTCCCTTTAATCTGTAAATTATCCCTCTAAAATTGTGTCCCCTTTTGATCTGTAAAAGAAAGAAGATTCCTGGTCTCCCAGGCTCCATAGAATCTATGAGAGAGCATGTTTCCCAGGCTGGGCCTTTTTAAGGCAAATCATCCCCCCACCCTCATTGATAGCTGGATCCCCATTGAAATTCTGGGGAAAAGCCTTCAAAGTGATTTTCATTCTGTAGGAGATCTGGGCCTGATATTGATAAGCAGCTAGGCCTGGGGGCATTGGCTTTCTTTTCAACTTGAAAGCTGAGCCTCAGACTTTTATACAGGCAATTTTAAAATCCTTTTCTTTGCAGAATGTTCAAAGCAAGACCATGCCTTGAACCTCCCTCTCCTTGGCATAGCTGCCTGCCAGGACCCCTGCCCGCTGTGAAGACATTCTCTACTCAGCCTTAACACCTCTGTTTACTTCTCTGCCAGGACCTTGCCACTGAGGAAATCTGTCTCCTAGCAAAGCTGACTTCTGCAGTACCAGTAAAATTCCCTTTTTGCCATTAACATTTCGGGTTCATGAATTCTTTCATGTCGAACCAACCAGAAGGAGATTTCCCACCTCAACTCTTTGCACTGCCACTGACCGCATCATTAATATAGATAATATTGTAATAAAATTACTTAGGTTGGTCATTTAGAGGACAACATATACTTTCCTCTAAGTCCCCTCTTGCCTGGGACCGAGGACCCATTTGAGGATCCTCAAGAACCTCTAAAGATATCAGAAAATAAAAGTCAGCTTCTAAACTGGTTTGAATTCAGGCCCTTTAAGTTGTTGATCTCAATTCATGAAGGATTTTATTACACCTACTGTGTACCAAACAATGAGTAAAGCTTTACAGATAGAGCAAATCGCTGCCCTTGAAAAGCTGGGAGACTACTATTCAAACTGCCTTAGTCAGTGCCCAAACAAGAGCTCCACACTGCTTACTGCCTACCCCACCCCCACCATGACTACCTTTCCTGAGGTGAAAGTATCGTGAGTTAGGAAACTAGAGGCATGTGTCCATACAGAGACAGAGCAGAAAATTGGCTTCTCCAGAGGCTAATGAAATGCTGAGGGCAATTTGGCTTCTCCTTTGAGGACTTCCTTGCCTTGTATTATTTTATCTCCCCGACAAAAAGTGGTCTCAAGAAAGGGATTTCAAGAAAAATCCCAGGCAACTTGGAAAGATGATTAATTAGGTGATTGGAGGTGGTGGTGTGTGTGCATATGCATATATGATATATACACACACAATGGATTTAGAAGAGCGTAATTTTTTAGTCCAAATTCTATACCCATTTGACAGATGAGAAAATTGAGTCATAGGCTAAATAACCTAAAAAAGCCCACATCCACTCACTCTCATTATTTTATTTCCTATCTTCTGAGCCCCTCAGAATCTAACTTTCAACAGAATCACTCAGCTGAAACTGATCTTTACGACTTCCCTGTTGTTCTCTCATTTGCCAAATCTGCTGGCTTTCTCAGAACTCATTCTTTTCACCTTTTCTGCAGCATTTGATACAATTAACTTCCCTGTCCTCCTGGGTTTTTGCCATGCTTCTCCTTCTTGCTTCTCTTCCTACCTGTTTGGCTGCTCTTTCTCAATCTCCTTTGTTAGATTATGATCTATGGCCTACCACTCAATACATGGGGGTGCCCAAGGCTGGAGCTTCTCTCTATATATATTTTCTAGATAATCGCAGTAGCTCCTGTGTGTTTCATCTCTATACAGATGATTTCCAGATCTACCCATATACCTACTTACTTATCTGCGAGTTTATCTATCCAACTACTCCATTCATTCATCCAGCTGTCCAACTATTATCTATATCCATCCTTCCTCTATCTCTATAATCCATCTATTTAACTGGATTTGATGTCAAGTTCCCATGTTCTGCTACTGCCTGTGTGACACTGGCCAAGTTATTTAACTTCTCTGGGTCTCTATTTCCTCTTCTGGAAAATGGGGTTAAGGGATTGACTCCATGATTTCTGAGATGCCTTCCTTTTCTAAAGCTGTGATCCTGTTTCCATCAGCTGCCTATTAAACACGTCCTCCTGGATTGCCTATCATTTTCTCTCACTCAATATAGTCCAGTCAGAACTCATTCTCTTCCTACCACCACCAAATTTCCCTTCATCTTAGCATGTCTATTTCTAACAAGAGCATCCCTCCACTAGTTCACACGGACCATCTCAGAATCAGGCTTGCTTTCTTACTCTGTTACCCATTCTATCCAATCGGTTGCTAAGTCTTCTTACCTACCTTTGCGATTTCTCTTTCATTCTCCGCTCCCACCAGCTGCCACCTAATTCAAGCCTTCATCGCCTCCCCTGTGGTCTCCCAGGCTCCATTCTGTCCCTGATGCCAAACCATTTTCTACACAGCTGCCAAAAGAGTAGTTTGAAGCAGGGTTGTGACCAGGACAATACCCTTCTTCAGGAGCACCAGTGACCCCCAGTTCCATCCAGGATAAAATACAAACTTCTCCATTTGGACACATACAAAAGCCTTCCCAGTACGGCTCCAACCACTAGGCTGACTGCTCTCCTTCACACACTCAATGGCACCTAGACCAATGTTTTGTGTGCTCAACATTCCCCTTCATGTGTCTTTGCAGAGTTTTTCCCATACCTGGCGTAATGCCCTTTCTCCTGATCTCCTCTTTCTTTCTGTGGCTTCCTTCCAAGTTCACCTCAAGGACAATCTCTTCCAGGGGACTTTCCTGATCCCCTCAGCTTCCCTCAGGAAGTACTCGGCTTATCTTTTGCAGTTACTTAGTCAGGTGTGTGTTATTTGACATCCAGAGTTCAAGGGCCTTAAAGAACAAACAGGGCCTTTTTCATGTTTGTGTTTCTTGCTATTATTCCCAGTGCTGAGTAGAAGGGCTGGCTCAGAGTTATTACTCAAGAAGCATTTATGCAATGAGCCAAAGAATAAATGACACAGCAGATAGCACCCTCATCCTGGATTCAGGGGACCTGTGGCCAGACCCCATCTCCAACCCTTACTGATCTTGTAACTTTGAGCCCAGATCCTCCTAGTCCTCATGGAAAATGAGGCAAGTTCCAGCTCTAGAGGGGTGAGGGTAATAGTGGTAATGGTGGTGGTAGTATTAGAATTAATAGCAATGGTGGTAGTGGTGGGGGGGTAACAGCAGTAATATTAGTATTAATAGTAGTGGTGGTTATGGGGCTGGTGATAGTGTTAGTATTAATTGTAGTACTAGAAATGGGTCTGGTGGTAGTATTAACTATAGTACCAGTAATGGTGGTAATATTAGTAGTAATTATACTAGTAGTAATAGTATTAATATTCATAGTTATGGTGGTGATAGTATTAACTTTAGTACCAGTAGTGGTGGTAGTATTAGTATTAATTACAGCATTAATAAGAGTTATTCGTATTAATTATAACATCAATAGTGGTGATGGGAGTTGGTGGTAGTAGTAGTAGAATTAATAGTAGTAATGGTGGTTGCAATAGTGTCATTATTAATAGTAAAGGTGATATTGGTAGTGGTGATGGTAGTCTTAGTTATAGTACTAGTAATACTGTTAGCATTAATCGTAGTGGTGGCAGTATTAACTATAGTAGCAGTAGTGGTGGTAGTATTAGTATTAATTACAGTATTAATAAGAGTATTTGTGTTAATTGTAACATCAGTAGTGATGATGGGAGTTGGTGGTAGTAATATTAGAATTAGTAGTAATGGTGGTTGCAATAGTGTCATTATTAATAGTAAAGGTGGTATTGGTATTGGTAGTGATGGGGGTAGCATTAGTTATAGTATTAGTAATACTGTTTGCATTAATAGTAGCAGTAGCACTGGTAGTTTCATATTAATTATAGCCCTAGCAATAGTATAAGTAGTAATAGTAGGTGGTACTGGTGGGGTGAATGGACTCCAGCAAAAGACCATGTCCCTGGTAGCAAGCCCTTGTCTAAGGGGGCCTCAGAGAGGAACAAGCTAAGCCTGTAGAGTTATCTTGCACTGACAGAATTATCATGTACAGACAGAGCTACCCCGTGCTGACATCCACTGTTACCTTATACAATCCGGAGCTTAAACTATCGACATCACTTCCTGAGTTTATTTTGCATAAACTGACAACCACAACCACTTTACTGATTTACTAATATACACAATTAGCTTAGTTACATTACCTTGTTTAGCATTCTTTTAAGTAAAAAGTTCTATAAGGTTTTGCAAGGGTGAATGTTGAAAACTATCTATATATGTGTTTTGAAAATAAAAAGCTTTATAAAAAATCAAAATTAATTAATGTTAAAAATATTTTCATGTAAATGAAAAGTTCTATCTTACCCCTTGTTAATTGTGAGTTCATTAGGAACTTTCTCCACTTTCTGGCATTTTATCTCATCTGAAGATGGTGTGAACCTGTGAACTCATTTTGGATGACTCCCCCTCCTTTCATGACTTTTGGAACTCATTAGTAGTAGTAATAGTTGTAGCGGTAGTGATATTAGTAGTAGTAGTAGTAGTAGTGGTATTAGCACTAATAGTAGTCGTGATGGTAATATTAATAGTGGTGGTATTGGTAGTAATATTAGTATTAATTGTACTAGTATTAGTATCAATAGTAGTGATAGTGGTAGTAGTACTAAAAACCTGCCTTTACATATTATCCAGCACTTTGAGTTTTGTAGATTTCCTTTGACCTTTATATTGCAGCTCTTACCCTGTAAAGCAATATATAAAGTGTAGAATCAGGGCACCCAGCATTCATACCTGACTTCAGACACTTACTAGGCAAATCTCACAATAAGGATCACAACAATAGCTTCTATTTTCCAGACTTGTGAGATGGCAGAAGTAAAGTGATTTGCCAGCCTTAACTTGCCAGCTATTCAAGCTTCATATACTATTGATTAGAGGTGCAATTGAATAAGCACAATGATAAACTGTTTAATAGCATGAGAGAAAAGATTTGGAATGGGAGGAGAGAAATCCTGCAAGCTGTTATTTACTAATGTTTACCCCTAAACTCTAATCATAACTGTAACGCTTAATGTGTTTTATAGATCATGTTGTGGTTTTTTTTTTAACTATTTCTTGGAAATAGATGATTCCATTTGATCATCCCTCCCCCCCAAAAATTGATAGAAATTATTATAGTGATCCTATAAATAAATGTATCTGATCAGTGTCAAAACTGCTAACCCAATTTAGCCAGAGTGAAAGATTCGTTCAGTGAAGTAATTATAAGGCTAGATTGTGGAAGACCTTAAATGCCAAACTAAAGAGTTTGTTCTTTATGAAGAATAGGTTACCTCTCAGATCTGTAGAGAAGGAAGGAATCTGTGGCCAAAGAAGAACTAGAGATCATTATTGATCACAAAATAAACAATTTTGATTATATTAAGTTAAAAAGGTTTTGTACAGACAAAATCAATGCAGGCAAGATTAGAAGAGAAACAATAAGCTGGGACAAATTTTTTATATTCAAGGGTTCTGATGAAGGGTTTGTTTCTAAAATATATAGAGAATTGACTCAATTTTATAAGAATTCAAGCCATTCTCCAATTGATAAATGGTCAAAGGATATGAACAGACAATTTTCAGATGAAGAAATTGAAACCATTTCTAATTATATGCTCTATATCACTATTGATCAAAGAAATGCAAATTAAGTCAACTCTGAGATTCCAAATGACAGGAAAAGATAAGGATGAATGTTGAATGGGCTGTGGGAAAACTGGGACACTAATACATTATTGGTGGAGTTGTGAACTGATCCAACCATTCTGGAAAGCAATTTGGAACTATACTCAAAGGGCTATCAAACTGAGCATCCCCTTTAATCCAGCAATGTTTCTACTGGGTTTATATCCCAACGAGATCTTAAAGGAGGGAAAGGGATCCACATGTGCAAAAATATTCATGGCAGCCCTTTTTGTAGTGGCTAAAAACTGGAAACTGAATGGAGGCTAAATAAGTTATGGTCTATGAATGTTAGGGAATATTATTATTCTATAAGAAACAATCAGCAGGATGATTTCAGAGAGGCCTGGAGAGACTTATATGAACTGATGCTAAGTGAAGTGAGCAGAACCTGGAGGACATTGTACATGGCAACAACAAGATTATCTGATGATCAATTTTGATGAATGTGGCTCTTTTTAACAAAGAGATGATTCAGGCCAGTTGCAATGGCCTTGTGAGGAAGAGAGCCTTCTGGACCCAGAGAGAGGACTATGGGGACTAAGTGTGGGTCACAACATAGCATTTTCACTCTTTTTGTTATTGTTTGTTTGCATTTTGTTTTCTTATTTTTTTTTCTTTTTGATCTGATTTTTCTTGTGCAGCGCAATTAGTGTAGAAATATGTATGGAAGAATTGCACTTGTTTAACATATATTGGATTACTTGCCATCTAGGGGAGGAAGTGGGGGAAGGGAGGGAAAATTTGGAACACAAGGGTGAATGTTGAAAATTATCCATGTATATGTTTTGAAAATAAAAAGCTTTAATTTAAAATTTTAATTTTATTTTTTAAAAAAAAGTTTGTTCTTTGTCTCACAGACACTAGAAACATTAAAGGTTTTTTAGCAGATTAATAATACAATATTGTCTGACCCTTTCTACCTCACCCTAAGTGTGTTTGAAGATGAAGGAAGGATAAAAAGTCAGGAAGATGAAAGGTGAAAAGGGGGATGTGAAGATATTTCATCATATCCTTCTTCAAACACAAGAAACCACGCAAACGAGACTCCTCCTTTCTTGGTCAAACTCCTTGAATTTTCTGTAAGTGACTAGATCCAGGAAGAATAGGAAAGGATCCAGAGACTGAGGATTCAGCTTATGTTTGCAGTTGTGCATTATTTACTCATTGATCTTTAACTCTTTCGGAGAAACTTCCTTGTGAGGGGTTTGTGTTGAAGGATCCAAGGGAAGGGATGTTCATTGTGAAGTCTGGAGTTTTCCCAGGGAGCCCTTTCACCTGCTCATCTGTGAAGGCTCCACAAGAGACCAGAGGGATAGGGGTGAATCGAACTTTTATTAAGGAATTGTCTACCACCCACAGGAGAAGGCAGCCTGGTGGTTCGGATCCTGGGCCAGGAAGGCCTGAGTTCAAGGCCTGGCTATGTGATTCTGGCCAAGTCATTTCACCTCCATGAGCCCTGAGCAATTCTTAAGATTGTAAGCTCTAGGTATTGACCTAAATTGGTAGAGGGAAGGTTTGATTACTTAAAAAAAAAATAAATAGATAAAATCCCTTTCTATTTTAAATTCCAGGCATTATAAAATCCAGGTATTACTGCTCTGTCCTGGCTCTAGGTCTCTGGCTCATGCTGACCACCGGTTTATCAGAATGCACACGCCAACCAGCTGGGGCCAAGAACAAGCTACTAGACAGGATGAAAAATATGCAGAACTCTCTCTGGGAGTGTTGTGAAACCTTGACATGAATTATGAAAGGAAATCTTTATGAAAGACCTCAGCCTAGCGCCCACACTTTAGAGATATGGAAACCGACAGGAAGATTGGAGGCTTCAAAATAGCATAGAGTAGAATCTCCTGTAACTTTTGCAATATGCAAATACCAAAGTCAAGTCAAATCAGCAAATCTTTATTTATAATAAGAATGATAGCTAACATTTATATAGCATCTACTATGCTCCAAACACTTTGCAAAGCACTTCACAGATATTATCACATTTGATCTTCACAACGACCCTTCAAGATAAATTATTAACCTCATTTTACAGTTGATAAAACTGAGGCAGACAACGATTGGCTTGCCCTTAGTCACACAGCTAATGTCTGAGGTTAAATTTAAACTCGTTGCGTGGCTCAGAGCTTCTTAAACTTTTTCCAATCATGACCTCTTTTTGCCTGAGAAATTTTTACATGACCCCAGGTATGTAGGTATATAAAATAGATCTAATTTACTGATAATAAATTATGATTTTGTGACACACACACACATTCAGTTATAAGACCTCATATGGGGTCCAATTGAGGAATGGGATGATGGAGAGTAGATAAAACTTGATAAAACTCAGGCACTGCCTTCAATAAGCTTATAATCTAAGTGAGGAGACAAACTTATGAACAAAATTAAATAGCAACCACAACAAAAGAATTAAATAATAAGTTTAATTTTGGTAGGAGAATGCACCAGGCAGTGAATCAATTATATAGAAAATTTGTTCAATAGAAATTCGGAGGAAGAAAGGCTCACTTCAGGCTGGGGTACCCAGGGCTGGACCTCAAAGGCTATGGGCAGGAATTCCATGTCAATAAAGCTGCCCGGTGAATCAACAAAATCACATCCTGGTGACTTTGCTCACTAGGATGATCTGCTTTCCCTGACCCCTGCTACCTCTATAGGGTCTTTCCTATTAGAATAAAAGTGACTTTTATTCTAATAGGAAACAATCAATTCTTATTGGTTCATTAGTTCAAATAGGGGGGAAGGAGGAGGAAGGACATTACAAGCCAGTGGGACAGCAAAAGCATGGAGGTGGGAAAACACAAAATACATTGGGGCACATTCATGAACCCAATTTAGCCTAGGGAAAAGAATTGTTCATTGACATACTGAGAAAGTTGGAAAGGTAAGTTGAAGATAGATTGTAGAAGGCCTTGAATGCCTGGCTAAGAACTTTGTCTTGTGGTTACTTGAGAGTTATTGGAGATCTTAAAGCAGAGCATAAGTAGTAATGTATTGGAGCCAAGGGTGTGCTCTTCACCTTTGAGGATTTCCAGTGAGCAAATGTTCCACATTAAAAATTTAACAATGGGCTCTTCATTTCACTGAAATCCTTAAAGGTACTTATTAGGCCTTGATCTATTATTTTGTTGATTGTCTAAACTTAAGAAAATGATGGAGAAGATATTAATATTGTAAGATTAGCCTTAAAAGTATGCACTGCAGTTCCTTTTTTTTTTTCTTTTTTGTCTTTTTTCTAGAAAGCTGGTTGTTAAACATTTATCAGCACATTTAGATTGGGGATGAGGAATAAACTTCCAAGTGATTAGATCTGGTTACTTCAATCTCTGCTCAAAAATCCTCCCTGGTTCTTTATTACTTATCTAACAGAGTTCAGAATTTTTTCACTTGGCATTCAGAGCCCTCCAGAATCTTTCATCTTTTTTTTGCCTTGCTGAATTTATCTTATGTTATTCCCCCTCCATATCCTCTAAGTTAAGACAGCCTCGACTCCTCACCCTCACCTATCCCACATAGTCACTCATCACCTAATATCATGGTTACTAACATAGCCATTTTGTCTTTTTCCTCCTCACCACTCAAAAGGCTACCAGCCTGTCTCTGGCCCTCATCACCTCTCACCTGGCCTACTGCAATAGTCTCAGCCTCCTTGCCTCTCCAGTCTCCTGGCCACACAGTCACACAGATGTGGCCTTTCCCCTATTCAGTAAACTCTAGTGACTCCCCACTACTTCTGAGATAAAACATCAACCTCTCTGGTAGCTATTCAAAGAATAGCTGGGCTCCCCAAAACCTTTCTAGCCCTCTTGCACTTTATCAGCATCGTGTGAACCATACTCCTGTCAAACTGACTTTCTTAACATTCCTCATATATCATACTTCATTTCCCACCTATGTGTCTTTGTCCTGGCTGTTTCACATGCCTGGAATGCCCTCCTTTTTCATGTCTAATTTTTAGACTGTAGTTTCCTTCAAGGATCAGTCGAAATGCTCCCTTCTACAAGAAGTCTTGCTTATTTTCCCTAATAACTTGGGTCCTTCTTTCTACCCTCCTCCCTCCCTACCCCAAACACTTAGCATTTATTTTGAATACAAACTCTCTATACATATATATACATAGATAGATAAATAATAGATAGATAGGTGATAGATAGATAGATAGATAGATAGATAGATAGATAGATAGATGATATATAGATAAATATATAGATAATAGATAAATAGATTATAGATAGATAATAGGTGATAGATAGATAGATAGATAGATAAATAGATAGATAGATAGATAGATAGATAGATAGATAGATAGATAGATAATAGATAGATAGATAACATATGTCTGTGTTGTCTCCCCCGGCTAGAATGTAAGCTTCTCAAGGGCACAGACTGTTTTCTTTCTTTGTAGTCTGAGTTCCTGGCAAATAGTAAGTATAGTAGCATATATCATGAGTGCACTAACACATACTCATATAAGCTTAAAGGCAAAGACCGAATCATTTTTTAAACTTTGTACTCTCCAGAACTTAGCACCATTCCTCGTAAATAGAAATTGCTTAATATTTATTGAATTTGAAATGTGAATTTGAAGGGCGAAATGGGTCCCAGGTATCTGCGTGTGTCTTTTCCTACTACTAGACGGAAAGTCCCGTGGGACCCCATCTTCCCTAGCAGCAAGCACAAGACTTTTGTTCAGAGCAGGTATTGAAATAACTTTCTTAGAATTGTTTCAATAAGTTAAATTGAATGTGCAAAAGTGTGTTTTCAGATTATTCATCTAGCCTCCAGTATATGGGAGGGATCACTGAGGCTGTTTACAATAGGATTATAATAGTCCAGGCTGAAGCTGGCAAGAACCTGAAGGCTCCGTGGACTAGGAAAGAGAAAAATTAGATTCATATATTTGGGAACAGAAAGGAAAGAAGAAAAGGAAATACACTTTGACAATGCGAAGGGAGAGAGAGAATGAAAAAGTTGACTTGATTTCATATTTGTAGGCAGGAAACCGAGAGCCGAGGCCCATGACGGTCAGTTACTCTGATTTGTGAAGGTCATTCTTCCCAATACATTTTCTGGATATCCAGCAGGGAAGAGGGAAGTGACCACGTGGCCTGACTGATTGGCCACTCTAGTCACTCTCCCTTACCCTGTATCATAGGCTGGGGGGCTATAACCAGGATTTTTTTCTGGGAGGCATTTTGGGGGGCTTTTCCTTTGTAGATCTGTGGTCAGTGTGCCCTTCTGAAGCTGACTGCCCCGCATCCATAGTCATGGGGATCACGGTGTGCTGTGGTCCGGGATTTCCGGGCCCCCACACAGGCAGCAAGGAGGCTTCCAGGAGCATCCTCTGCTGACTGGAGTCCAGAAGGGGTAGGAGCCGAGGCCTGTGGGGTGGGGAAGCCTTCCCCAGGTACTGGCAGCAGTTGACACAAGCCCTAAAAAGCATCCGGAAGGTGAAGAGCCATCCCAGATAATGCAGCTCCGCCAAGTTCAGGAAAAAACAACCAAGGCCCACCCCAAACATAAAGTTCAGAAAGATCATTTTCTCCGTGGCCCTGGAGACAAAGCAGTCTGTCTGAGTGGGACACGGGTAGGTTTCACAGCGAAATAAGTGGGGAACGTCAAAGCCAAACAGGTAATATTGTCCCACTAGGAACCCCAGCTCCAGGAAGGATCTCAACACAACGTGGGCGATGTAAATGATCAGCACTCGGTTGGCCAGTTGGACGGGGTCCTGAGAAGAGGAGTGCTTTGGAAGGCCCTCCTCCTCATCCACGCTCTGACCCTCGAAGGAGATGGGGGGCACCAGGCCCCCAGAGCCCGACCTTGGAAAGCCCTGCCGGGAGGCCGCCTGCCTCAGCCACAGCTCCAGCAGTCGGTCCCTCTCCACGTCCATGCGCTCCTCCAGAGCCACCTGGTGCATGACACACACAATGTAGAAGATGGAGGGCGTGGCCACCAAGACTATCTGGAAGATCCAGAAGCGGAGGTGGGATATGGGGGCGAAGCTGTTGTAGCAGACGTTGGTGCAGCCCGGCTGGAGCGTGTTACAGGTGAATTTGGACTGCTCGTCCCCGTACACTGCATCCCCCACCAGTGTGACCAGGAGGATGCGGAAGATGAGCAGGGCAGTGAGCCAGATCTTGCCGATGACGGTGGAATGGTTCTGGACTTCGGTAAGAAGCCGCCCCAGGAATGACCAGTCACCCATCTGTAAGTGCAGAATCAATCACAGAATTTGTTTCCTTTTACATTTTATTGATACTTTAAAAAACAAACAACAACAACAACAACAACAAAAATCTGGGGCAGCTGGGTGGTGTAGTGGTTAGAGCACCAGCTAGTCAGGAGGACCTGAATTCAAATCTGGCCTCAGACACTTCACACTTCCTGGCTGTGTGACCCTGGGCAAGTCACTTAACCCCCAATTGTCTCAGCAAAAATAAGTAAATAAAAAACTTTTTAAATTTTCATATACATATTTTTATATATATTCCAATATATATTTTTAAAATATATCATTCCAATATCTTCCCCCAAGAGAATCTTTCCTTGCATCAGTATAGCACCAGCAACTATGCTGGACAGCACATGTAACATCCCACATACAGAGTCTCCCACCAAAAGGAAGGAAACGTTAAAAATCCTGGAATTAGCATTCAGAGGAACATATGAAGTCCTTTCATTTTACTGAAGGTAGCTAGAAGGATAATGCATTGAAAAGAGCACTGCAGATTCAGGTAGAAATGAGTTCAAAACTGACCTCCAACATTTACTAGCTATGTGACACCTGAACAAGAGTCTTTACTTCAGGTTCCTTAGCCATAAAATAGGGATTATAATAGCCCTTCCCTCCCAGAGTCAATTTCAGAATAAATGAGATAATATTTGCAAAGAACGTAGCACACAGTAGGCACTCTATAAATTTGTATTCCTTCTCCTGATAGAAAAGGAAAGGCGAATGGTCTTGTGGTGGACAGAGTCATCTGTACCCAGAGAGAGGACTGTGGGAAGAGAGTGGGGACCACAACATAGTATTTTCACTTTTTGTTGTTGTTTGCTTGCATTTTGTTTTTTCTCATTTTTTTCCCTTTGTGATCTGATTTTTCTTGTGCAATATGATAATTATGGAAATACGTAAAGAAGAATTGCACATGTTTAACATATATTGGATTACTTGCCATCTAGGAGACGGATGGGGAGAAGGGAGGGAAAAAATTTGGAACACAAGTTTTTGCAAGGATGAATGTTGAAAATTATCCATTTTGTTGGAACAAATGGTTTGGCAATTGTCAATGTTGTAAAATTACCCATGAAAATATCTGGTAAACAAAAACTATTAAATTTAAAAAAAAAAAAGAGAGAGAGAGACCCTATTCCTGACCCATAGTTTAAGAAACTGGGATTGAATCTCACCAACCCTATAAGGACATTGAGTCTCAGAGAGGGTAAGTGACTTTCTAAAATATTCTATTACTGGATTGGATTTCTGAACTGCCTAATTGGGCTCAAAGCTATATCTTTGTTGAAAGTCTAAATCTTTTCAGATGGCACATTCCAAATAAATTATTTTTCCATTTAACCTATCGTATTTACTCTTCATAAACGTTTACAGTTGCTTGCTGATTATACAGTGAAAAATAAATACTCTCAGGTGTGTTTGTGTTAAAATACATTCAAGGAAACTGAAGTGGATCCTGATAATTAGCATTTTCAAAGACAAAGAATAAATATTTTTTAAAATTTTTATTTTCCCCACTTACATGTAAAAATAAAAGTTTTTTTCCTTGTTAAAAAAAAAAAAGAAAATTATCCATTTTGAAAATAAAAAGTTTTAATTAAAAAAAAAAGGGGGGGAATGTAAAAAAAAAAAAAAGGAAAAGGAGGAAATGGGGGCAGCGCTCATTGACATGTCCTATATCTTACAGGGAGAAAGGAGGGCTAGGATTTTTCACTCAGACCTTAGGATTCCCGGTCCATGGATGAGAACACATACAGAAGTGTTTCAAGCTTTCTTCAAGTCTGTTGATTATGAGCTCTGGAGGATTGAGATTGTTTTTTCCCTAACCCTTAACACAATGTCTGGCACAAGGTATTCCTTTAATAAATCTTTATCGACTGACTTGATTGTGGTATAGTAAGTACCTTACCAGAGGTACTTCATGAGTGGTTGTGGTAAAAAATAATCCATCTCTGCAGACAACTAGGGACCCAGGCCCTCCCATAGTCCTTTTGGGCATATCTCTAATAACAGACACACAGATGAAAAACACAAAGATCCCATCAACCAGATACTTGCCAAGGATTTTAAACCGTTAACATCCTGGCTGCTCCGTCTGGGCGAGACACTCAGCTGTATCACTCAACAAGCTAACAAGGACAACAGAACCAACTTCTCCAAGAAGGAAAAACTCTCTGAGGGAGCTAGAGGGAACCAAATTAACTGGAGTGACTTTCACTCTTGCTCCAGAATTAGGTTTCTGACTCAGTGCTATTATTAAAACAGTGTTCTGTTCTCTCAGACCGGCCTGGGCACCCATATTGTCCACGCCTGCCTGGTCGTCCCTTGAGAATGGGAAATACACTCCATTCCTTAGCAAGTCTTTCCATCAGGCTCAGGACTGGAGGAGATTTTAGGAACCCGGGGAGCATACACTGATGTACAAGTTTCCACCCTCCCCATAAAATCCCTTTATTTTGGAATGAGAAGATTGGAGATAAGAGAGATGAAGTAAGAATGGACTTATGATTTTATTAGTGTAAAGAACTCTCAGATGAGTCAATGAAGCTCAGTACCTGATCTTTAAATGAATTGCTTGGGGCACTGAGTGACTAATATTATTATTATTGTTAATAATGATAGTTTGTTGATTAATAATAATAGCTAGGGGAGAGAAGAAGAACAAGAAGAAGGAAGAAAAAGAAGAGGAAGAAAAAGGAGGAGGAGAAGGAGGTGGAGGAGGAGGAGGAGGACAAAGAAGAAGGAAAAAGGAAGAAGAAGAAGAAGAAGAAGAAGAAGAAGAAGAAGAAGAAGAAGAAGAAGAAGAAGAAGAAGAAGAAGAAGAAGAAGAAGAAGAAGAAGAAGAAGAAGAAGAAGAAGAAGAAGAAGAAGAAGAAGAAGAAGAAGAAGAAGAAGAAGAAGAAGAAGAAGAAGAAGAGAAGAAGAGGAGGAGGAGGGAGGAGGAGGAGGAGGAGGAGAAGGAGGAGGAGGAGGAAGGAGAAGAGGAGAGAGAAAGAGAGAGCACTTTAAGATTTCCAAAATGCTTTACAAATATCCTTTGATACTCAAGGTTAGATGACCTGCTCAAAATATCTGCCAGCCATATGTGTGAAAGGCAGTCCCTGACATCAGCTCTCCTGCCTCCGAGGCTAACCCTCTATCTACTCTCCACCCCCTGCCTCTGCCCAGGCCCAGAACTCAATACAATACTTGGGATGGTGGCTTTCATTGGCAAAGCTTCCACCCACTTGGCTCTAAGACACATAATAATGTTAATAACTGATATGCAACATGTGTTTTAAAGTCTGCAAACATAACTGACCTCTCCATGGAAGCTTGTAGGAAGGGCTGTACATTGATTATCTTATTGGAGCCTCATAACAAAGGGGAACAAGGGGAAGGGAACAAGGGGAAAAGAACAGGCATTTATATAGCATCTAGAGTGTACTACAGACAACTAGACGGTACAAAGGATAGAGTCCTGGGCCTCGAGTCAAGAAGATCTGAATTCCGAGCTGGCCTCAGACACTTAGTAGTTATGTGATCCTGGGCAAGCCTTTACTCATTTGCCTCAGTTTCCTCATCTGAAAAAACAGGACTAATAATAGCACCTTCCCCAAGGTTGTTGAAAGTAGATAATATTTATGAAATACTTCACATATCTTAAATCATCTCCATATAAATGCTGAAGATGAGGTCAAGAGAGGTCCAGGTCGAAATCCTGCCTCTGACCCCTACTTCCCAGTTGATCCTCTGTTTGCTTATCTGTAAAAGGGGTGCAATACCTCTTAGGGCTCTTGCAGGACTCCAACAAGTTGATACATGTAAAGTATTTCACAAACCTGAAAGGGCAGTGTGACATAAGGTAGACCAAAAGAATCTCAAAGACCTGGCCTCCAAAACTTAACTAACTGTGACTCTGGACAAGTCTCTTAACCCCATTCTGGGCCTCAGTGTGTTTCTCTGTAAAATGGATGGATTAAAGTCAATGGCCTCAAATGCTTGTACTTTTAACATAATGTCTAGCACACATAATGGGTACTTGTAAAAATGTCAGCTATTATAATTATTATTGCCATCATGTTTTTGATTCACAGTAAATATAACAGACTTTACTGGTCTGTTGTATTCAGATCACTGTGCTAAGTGATATGGGGGAAATGCCATCCTAGGGAGATGGGTTAGTGAAATAGAACAAGGAATTTTTCATTCTCTCCAAAGTTCTTTTCAATGTTCCCCTTATGATGCCTGTTGACTGTTGGTCTCTTGCCCAAAACAGTTTTGCTCAGTCAGGTTGTTTGGGAACATAACTTCAAGAGAACAGGGAGATCCATCTAAGTAGAAAGCACTACTCCTTAGCTACTACCTACTGAGCTTTTTAAAGTACCTAATAAGTGCTGGCACTGTACTAGGTTTCAGGATTACAAAGACAAAAATAGGCACAGTATCTGTCCTCAATGATCTTATAGTCTGTTCTGGGAGACAACATGTTTCCCATATATGCATAGATATAAAATCTATACATGAAGGAGACATGGATTCAAGATCCATAGGGGTATCACTTTAAGATGGACAGCTAGGTAACACAGTGGATAGAATCAGGAAGCTTCATCTTCCTGAATACAAAATCATCTTCAGATACTTCCTAGCTGTATAACCCTGGGCAAGTCATTTATAGACTGAATAACAACCATAAGGACCACAAGGCAGATATGATCCCAGGTAAATATTCAAGTAGTATCCCCTAAGGAAAAAAAAAAGGAGATAGATGATAGATGAAGCACAGGGCCTAAAATCAGGAAGACTCATCTTCCTGAATTCAAATCATCCTCAGATACTTACTAGCTGTGTGACTCTGGACAAATCACAGTTTACCTCAGTTTTCTCATCTGTAAAATGAGCTGGAGAAGGAAATGGCAAACCACGCCAAGATTTTTGTCAAGAAAATCCCAAATGGGTCACAGAGTCAGACATGACTGAGATGACTGAACAACAACAGCAATCATTTGAAGCCATGGGAGTGAAGGAGTATTTTTTTTTTATTTCTTTAAGTAATACATAGAATCTTAGATCTTGAGTTGGAAGGACCTTCTGTGGCTTCTAGTCTCATTTCATTTTGTTGCAATTTATTATTTATTCGTTTTTTATTTTGTTGGCATTTTTTGTTTGTTTTTGAGAGGTAATTGGGGCTAAGTGACTTGCCCAAGGTGACACAACTAAGAAGTGTTAAGTATCTGATTCTGGATTTGAACTCAGGTCCTCATGGCTCCAGGAATAGTGTTCTATGCATTGTACCATAGCTGCCCCCAACCCCCTCATTATAGAAACAGGAAAATGGAATGTCAGAAAAAGGAAAAAATTTGACCAGTATCCAGTCAGGTAAGACATCACAAGGCCAGGATTGGAACTAAAATCCTCTGCCTCCTAAGTTAGGACCTTTCTACCATATTGGGGTGATTATGAATCCCTTGAGCCAGACAGGAATCTTGCTTTTTGCTTCTTCAATTCCCTCCATGGGCTTAGCCCTTAAAAAGCGTACAATCTGGTTAGATTTATGAGTAATTACTAAATTAACCAATAATGAAAAAAAAAAAAAAAAAAAGAAAGCCTAATCTCCCTTCATTCTAATCCCCAACTCCATCTCCATCTCCACACTTCCCTTTTCTACTTCCCAGATTTCTCCTTTTTCCCCCTTTCTTTCCTCCATTTCCCATTTTTTCTTCAAACTCTCAAGGAAAGAAGTTGATAAGAAACGCAGGATTAGAAATAAGGGAACCACCTCCAACCCAGGAAGCAGTCATTTCCAAATGGCTTCCTTCCCAAGGCCTTTCCCCCATCCTGGGAGGAGGGGGCCTCCCTGGAATTAGCCTGGGAGGCCAAGATACCTGATAACTTCCTTCTCTCACCAAAGAAAGGCAGCCTGCAGTGAGAAAGAATACAAAACAAAGCCTATCCCATTAGCCACAAGGTAGGTCGGACAAATCATGTAATCTCTTCAGGACTGAACCAATCCCCTAGGATTGACCACTAGTCAGAGACTAGGAGAGGGAGTTTCCTAATTGGAAGATCCCTATTGTAATGAATAACAAGATAACAAGTCTGGGGGTGAGGGAGAGAGGGGAGGAGGGAAAGTGAGGGAGAGGAAGGTAGAAAGGGAGAAAAGAAAGAGAGAGAGAAAGAAAGAGAGAAAGGAAGGAAGGAAGGAAGAGAGAAATAGATAGAAAGAAAGAACGAGAGAAAGAGAGAGAAAAAAAAGAAAGAGAGAGAGAGGAAGGAAGGGAGGAAAGAATCCCATCGAAGAAATCTATATGTGTAATGATAGGTAAGGAATGAAAGTTAGGTAGCAGTCAGAATTTCCTGATTACAAGCAAGAGTGGATAAATTGACCTTTGGAGGCATACCAAAGCAATGATTCTCCCTTATTAGAGGGGAAAGTCCTTGTGAGTAGGACTTGGGTTTCTTACCTTTTTTTTTTTTTTTTTTTTTTTTTTTTTGATCCCTGATATCTATTCACAGTAGGATTATACTAGTTGGCCCCTGAATTTCCTTCTAGTTCTAAGAATTTGTGAAATATTTACTGATTTGAAGAAGTCTCAGATTAAATAATGAAGACTCCAAAAGGCACAAATAGGGCCAAGTAGATTGCAGAAGTGTAAGTCCAGGACTATTAAAGGCTTTCTTAAATATTCTCCTTCAAAGACCACTTCTAGTAGCGGAGGGAGCACTAGACTCTGGGTTGGGAAGACGAGAGAGTCCAAATACCACCTTAGACACTAATTGTGTGGCCCTAGACATGTCACTCAATCTCTGGGAGCCTCAGTTTCCTTCTCTGTGAAATGGGGATAATAATAGTATTTGCATCACCCCATTACTGTCAGGAGCAAATGAGATAATGGCAAAGCAGAAATAGAAATGTCAGCTATTATTATCATTATCTTCACACCATCTGGCACAGGGAGAGAGAAGCAGAAACTATTGCTTCAGTTTTATAGGAAACTGAAACCAAGACTATTAAATGCTTGGTTTGAGGTCATAATACAGATTATTGGCAAAGCCAGGATCTAGAGTCACAGGACATGGGTGCAAATGCTCCCAACACTTACTACTGCAGGACATTGGGCTCACTTAGTCACCTATACATGGAGATTCATCCTGATCTCTTATAAATGCTTTAGTGTCTCATTCCTTGGTCATACTTTAGCACCCTTAAAATGAGGATGTTGGGCTGATTGACCCCTAAGATGCCTCCTGCTTCTAGAGCTCGGATCTTTATGTCACTCATCCTCCCTCAACCTCAGTTTCCTACTCTGTAAAATGGGAGTGTTGGCTCAAATGGGGGGGTTGCTTCCAGTTTTAAATCTCAGATCCTATAAATCACTTAATTAAAATACTAACTAGTGTGTGATGCAGGCAAGACTCCCTCTCCTCGGACCACAGTTTTCTGATCTGTAAAATGGGAAGGTGGAATCAGATAGACACTGACATCTCTTTCAGATTCAGATCTACCGTCCTATTTGACCTCAGTTTCCTCATCTGTGAAATAAAAGGGTGGCTTCTGAAGACACTTTTAACTCTAAATCTATGAAAATCTTCATTCCAGCTCTATGACCCAAGAATTGCAAAATAAAATGGGATCATGTTTGTACATGTTTCGCAAACTTTAAAGCTCTATATAAATGCTGGCTAGCATCATTATTAGTTTTAACTGAAGCTCCCAGTTTCCCAGGGATGGGACAACTAGAGGGAGGGACAACTAGAGGGGGTTTACTGTGCAGTGACCAGAAGCCTCTCTTCCCTCCCTCCCCCGACCTTAAGAATCCCTCTCTTAATTCAGAATGCTGGTCAGAACAGTAAGGACCACCCTACCCTGGGCTACTTTTCCATCAGAGTAACTACAGAAAGTTAGCATAAGCTGACCTTCCTTCAGCTCAGTTGGTCGTCCCATACCTCATCAAAGCCCCCAAGTTAGAAAATACCTGGGACTATCTAGTCCAACTCTGTCATTTTGGAGAGGCAGAGAAATGGATAAAGGCTTGTCCAAGATCACCCAGCTCTTTCATAGCAAAACCAAGATGTCCATGATGTCCAGAACTGTACTCTTCCCCCTCTACCGTATTGCTATTCTGCCTGCTCCTCGAGGGGGAGGATAGAAGGGCATATACCCAAAGGCTTATCATTGCCAAAAGACAAGACCTTCCCTCTTATTTTATATGAAAGCATGGCACCTAATAATAACAGCTAGTTATACAGGCAATTTACATTTATTACCCATAAGCCTATGAAATAGGTGCTATGATTATCTTCAATTTACAAATGAGGAAACCAAGCTGGGCAAATTAGCAGGGTCACAAGCATCCAAAGCAGGATTTAAATGCACATCTTCCCAACTCCAAGTCCTAAACTCTATCCACTGAACCACACTGACTGCCTAACACAGACTGGACACATGACAGGTATTGATGAAAATCGAGGAATTGGTCCAACCATTCTAGAAAGCAAACTGGAATTTTGCTAAGACTAAAGTGTCCATGGCCTTTGACCTCAAGATTCCACTGCTGGATATTTACCCCAGGAGGTCAAAGAGAAGAAGAAAAACTCTAACTACACCAAAATATTTATAGCAGTGATTTTTGTGGTAGCAGAGGGAGAAAAAAAATTTGAGGAACGAGGAGATAAGTTGTGGTATGTGAGCATAATAACTTAAGAAACAACATGGTAATACAGAGAATATGTGGGAAGACAACATGCAGAATAGGATAAGCAAAACCAAAAAAAACAATTTACACAATGACTATAACAATGAAAATGGAAAGAATAAGAACAGCAACAAAAGAAACTGACACCTGAATAATTATAATGAAAAATATACTTTTTCCTTTCTTTGTAAGGGTAGGGGACTCTCAATATAGAACATTGCATACACTGATAGATTGCTTAGTTCTGCTGAACCATTTAAAATTTTTTTTCTTTTTTATTCTTTGTTACAAGGGATGACTCTCTGGGCAGGAGAGGAGGAGGTTACCTTTGGAAATAGTGTATTTAAATGTGAAAAATACTAAAATAATTTTTAGAATTAACTGAATGTTCTGGATTTAAAAAGAAAGAAAGAAAGAAAGAAAGAAAGAAAGAAAGAAAGAAAGAAAGAAAGAAAGAAAGAAAGAAAGAAAGAAAGAAAGAAAGAAAGAAAGAAAGAAAGAAAGAAAGAAAGAAGAAAGGAAGAAAGGAAGAAAGAAAGAAAGAAAGAAAGAAAGAAAGAAAGAAAGAAAGAAAGAAAGAAAGAAAGAAAGAAAGAAAGAAAGAAAGAAAGAAAGAAAGAAAGAAAGAAAGAAGGACCATTGTTACACTTGAACCGGGTTTCAAATCCCACCTTTGAAGCTTGCCCCTTGTGTGACAAGCAAACCAGTTAACTAGTAGAGACCTCGGTTTCCTCATCTGTAGAAGGAGGTAGCTGGATTTGGATGGCCTCAGTTTCAGGAATAGGATGCCATCAAATAACAGCCTATGGTTCTTACCCTTTTTCCTGGCCCATCTTCTCCTAGACTTCCACTTACCAGCTAGGGCAGGATCTTTTGTATCAGCCCTTTCCTTACCCCATGCTAAGGGAAGAGGACCTTCCTCCAAGAACTGTCTCCTAAAGCAGAAAGGGATCTTGGGACATCCCTTCTGGTTCATGCCTCTATTTCCAGCTAAAGGGCAATCAAACCAGCCTCCAACAAAGACCCAGACTCTCCTACTTCATCATTGTCAAGAAGTTCATAGATGGAAAGCATTTTAAAACTTGGAGACCATTTCATTCAAACCCCACAATTTAGAAGTGGGGAAATTAAGGCACGTTAATGTGGCAAGAGCCGAGAAGCTTTGAAGCCCAAATCCTCTGTTTTTGTAATATGCTAAATAATATAATTAAATTCTAGATCTGTACCTCATATGCCTCCTGCCGTGCTACAACAGAAGTGTGGCTTGGGAGAAAGAGAACCACTTTGGAGCTCAGATCCCACTTCCATCCATCAGATAGAGGAGCAGAATACAAGACATCACTTTGTGTGAGAGCCAATATGGAGCAGAGCTGGTCTCAGAGTCTCACTTGTTCCTAGCATTGCCAGTGATATGACCCCAGAAAAATCATAAAATCTCTCTACCTACCCCAGGCAACTGGCTCTGGAAGATTTAAGCTGCACCAGGTATAAAACTGCATGATAAAGGCAGCTTCTTCTTGGGTGTTGATAACATCCCGGGTGTATCCCATAACAGCATCCTCTTACCCCACTTTGTAGGAGACATTTCCTGTTTGGGGTTGGGTATGTCAAGGCCAAGGAGGGGAGGGGAGGGAAGGGGAGGTCTCACCTGAAATGTCCTGGTTGTCCCTAGAAGCTAGAGGAGAAAAGGCGCGTCTACATGACTGGGGTCTCCCTCTGTGCTGGGAAAACAGGACGGGTCAGAATGAGTGTGTTTATGTCAAAGCCGGGGGGCCTCACAAGAGGGAAACCTGAAAAAAATAGGTCCCCACACAAAGACTCCACAGCACAATAGCTGACCCTCACACTGTGTTGGGCGATCATGCCCACTCGGCACAACAGACTTGCCCAGAACAAAGCCGGCCAATCAGCTGGGCAGGATGGGGAGCCGGCGGCTGTTCAGGAGGGCAGGACCAAGGCCGGGCATCCTCAGGGGTCTCATGAAGCACGGATTCAGAGCTGGAAGGAGCCTCAAGAGCCATAAAAACCAATTCCCTCCTTTACAGCGGAGGAAACTCAGGTTTCCAGAGAAGTAAAAGGACTGGCTCATAACCATATAGGTAGTAAGCATCAGAGGCAGAACTTGAACTCAGAACCTCTGACTGACCCTAATAGATGTGCTTTCCCATAATTCTTCTCTGCAGAGAGATGTAAACTTGTTTCATGTGTTCCACTTGTCTCCCCTCAGAGAGGGAAAAACGGTATGAAAAAAAGAAAATGGTGGAGGGTATGATCTTGGACAAATCCTTTCTCCCTGAATTAACTTAGTTTCCTTCTATAAAATGAAGGGATCCGACTAAATGATCTCTAAGGTTTTTTACAGGCCTGAATCTCTGAGCTTGATTCTTCTCTTTGGCAGAATCTCAAAATTTCAGACCTGGGAAGGACCTTAATGGTAATTCGGCCCAATTCTCTCCAGAAAACACTCACTCACTGCTTCCCCTGTTATTCTGGGGAAGAGAGCCTATTGCTAGAAGTTTTCCCTTGCATGGAGATCAGATTTTCTTCTTTGCCACTTAGAATCATAAAAACATGGTATAAGAATTAGAATGCCCAATATTCCATGATAAGCAAACGCAGCAGCAATGGAAAACAATGTCTGTGTTACCCCTCAGGGAGAAGGATGCTACCAAGAGGGATCAGGAAAAGCTTTTTGGAAAAGATGTCATGGGAAGAGAACAGCTGGGCATTTTGGACTCTGTTAACATTTGTATTGTGTGATAAGGTTTTCATGCAAGTGCTGCATATGTGTGGATCCCTACGGGGTGCTATTGTTATCTCCATTTAACTATTAAGAAATGGAGGCAAGGGGGCAGCTAGGTGGAGCAGTGGATAGAGCGCCAGCCTTGAATTCAGGAGGACTCGAGTTCAAATTTGACCTCAGACGCTTAACACTTCCTAGCTGTGACTCTGGGCAAGTCACTTAACCCCAGCCTCCGGGAAAAAAGAAAAAGGAAGAAAGAAAAGAAATGGAGGCAGAGAAAAGTGACATTATTCGTCCAAATTCACATAGCTAAAAAAAAGTGTCAAGGGTTGAATTTGAACTCAAGCCTAACTGAATCTAGGCTCAGGTCTGTAACCAATGCGCCACTTAGTGGCCAGTAGAGAACAGTGAACAAAGATATATTGATTTTTATTTTTTTTTAATAATATATTTTTCCAAAAACATATAAATATAATTTTCAAAATCCATTTTTGTAAGATTTTGTGCTCTAAATCTTTCTCTCTCCCTCCTCTATCTTTTCCCTCCCCAAGACACCAGTCAATCTGATTGATATTGATTAAATATGTGCAATCCAAAAAGGTGCAACTTTTGCAAATGATAATTTTCAGTAATCTTGCCTAAAGGAAATTTAGAAATTGAGATGTGTCCACTGTCTATACGACTGACATCCCATTAGTCCCTCTGACAGCATTAAATATCAAAACCTGGATTTGGGTTATATACTTCAACAACAATACTATATGATGATCAGTTCTGACGGATGTGGCCATCTTCAATGGTGAGATGAACCAAATCAGTTCCAAAAAAGCGGTAACGAACTGAACCAGCTCCACCCAGCAAAAGAACTCTGGGAGATGACTATGAACCACTACATAGAATTCCCAATCCCTCTGTTTTTGTCCACCTGCATTTTTTATTTCTTTCACAGGCTAATGGTACACTATTTCAAAGTCCAATTCTTTCTGTACAGCAAAATAACTGTATGGACATGTATGCATATATTGTATTTAATTTATACTTTTAACATATGTAACATGTATTGGTCAACCTGCCATCTGGGGGTGGGGAAGGAGAGGAAAAATTAGAACAAAAGATTTGGCAATTGTCAGTGTTGTAAAATTACCCATGCATATATCTGGTAAAAAAAAAACTATTAAAATATATTTTTTAAACCTGGATTTGCTTTATGGATGATGAAATAGTTTAGTATTGTTCCCATTTTGGTGAGATTCTGGGAAGACAAATCATTATATACATCCAGAAACTCTCATGGGTTGTTATCATCTCTACACACGTGATTCCAAGATCTTATTTCTTTCCTGAGCTCCAGACTCATTTTGGCCAATCTAGACAGACACCTCAAACTCACCCAAAAGAACTCATTATCTTTTCTCCTTTTCAATTTCCTATTACTGGTGAGGGCACCACCCCAGTTACTCAGCTTTAAAACCAGCTCCTCATTCATCCCACATTTGTTGATTTGTTCTTCAGTCATGTTTGATTCTTCAAGACCCCATTTTGGGTTTTCTTGGCAGAGATACTGGAGGAGTCGGCCATTTCCTTCTCCTGATCATTTTACAGATGAGGAAACTGAGGGAAACAAGATGAAGTGACTTGACCAGAAGCACCCAGCTAGTAAGTGTCTGAGGCCAGATTTGAACTCAAGAAGTTGAGTCTTCCTGACTCCAGTGCCCTGTGCACTAGGGCACCACTTAGCTGCCTCACTAAGCTACGGGGATACAAAAGAAAGTCCTCAAGAAGCTCCCGTTCTAAGAGAAAGAAAACATGTAAATAACTGGACTACTCAATGTAATGAGGGAACTCAACCCCCATCAAATGGATCCTGGCCAAATAGGATGTGACCTCGAACAAGGGGAAGGCACTGATTATATAAGGAATTGGGAAAGGTTTCTTGTAAAAAATGGCCCATGGGATGTTTCCTGAAGAAAGGCAGGAAAGAGAGGCGGTGGAAGGGAAGAAGGAGGGCAGGAAAGCCAGCTGAGGGACAATCAGTGCAAAAAGGAGAGAGTCTTATCAGAAGATGGAGAACAAGCTACAGGAACAAAGCCATTGGTGCTGCATCTTAGCTTCCCTGACTTCCCACAAAATTCAGGTCCATGGCACCAGGACAACATTGTACATGGTAATGGTAATAGTGAATAGTGATCAGCTGTGAATGACTTAGCACTCCACTGAACCGACACAATTCCAAAGGAGTCATGGTGACAAATGCTACCCACTTCTACAGAAAGAGCTAATAGTCTGAATACAGACCAAAGCATCTTTTTTTTTTACTTTATTTTTCTTGGGGTTTGTTTTTGTGTATTTGTATTTTGTTTACTTTTGAGGTGGTAGGGTTTTTTGTTTGTTTTTTACAGTGTTTTTTTCTGGTTATACATGTACATTAATTTTTTTTTTATTATAGCTTTTTATTTTCCAGATATCTGCATGGGTAATTTTACAACACTGACAATTGCCAAACCTTTTGTTCCAATTTTTCCCCTCCTTCCCCCACCCCTCCCCCAGATGGCAGGTTGACCAATACATGTTACATATGTTAAAGTATAAATTAAATACAATATATGTACAAAAAGAATCAGACTTTGAAATAGTATGTACATTAATTTTTTTAAAATATACATTTCTTTATGAATCCTATTGGGAAAGAAAAATTCAGAACAAAAGGGAAAAATCATGGAAGAAAAAAGTGAATTAACCATTTTCTCTTGCAAAAATGTGAAGTATTTTGCATGACTGCATATATATAATCTTGGGCAGCTAGATGGCGCAATGGATAGAGTGTGGAGCCTGGAGTCTGGAGGACCTGAGTTCAAATGTGACCTTGATCACTTCCTAGCTGGGTGATCTTGGCCAAGACACTTAAACCCATTTGCCTCAGTTTCCTCCTTTGTAAAATGATCTGGGAAAGGAAATGGCAAACCTCTCTAGTATCTTTGGCAAGAAAACATCAAATGGGGTCACGAAGTTGGAAACTGCTCAATAACAACAGCATTTATGATCTATATCAAGCTGCTTGCCTTCTCAAGAAGAAAGAGGGAAGGAGAAATTGAAAATTTTAAAAAAAATTTAATGTTAAAAAAATTGTTTTTACATATAATTGGAGAAAACACACACATCTATAAATTCAGCTCAAATCCACCTTTTTTGGGAGGACCTTCCCCATTTTCCTCTCTTCCACTCAGAGCCATTCCTTGGAGATAACCTCCCCACTGTTCCAAATATATCTCAATATGTACATAGTAATTTACCTGTCTTTTTTTCTCCATTATCTAAAAAGCTCCTCTAGAGGACCAAAAATGTATATTTGTTTTGCTTTTTGTTTGAGAAATACTTCAGGGAGATTTCTACAAAAGTAGAAAGGCTGGGAAAGAGAAAAAAAACAGATTTTTGAAAAGATTTGAAAGCCTTCGGATGCAAAACTGACCCCATCTGGAGAGGAGTGAGAGGCTTGAATACCTTAATTGCATATGAAGGAACCAGGAAAACAATACTCCGATTGCCCTCCCCAAGCATTCACTCTCTTTGTCCTCAGCTACTAATCTACATAAGACTCCCAAAGGAGGATTGAAAGTGAAAATGAGTGAACGGAAACTGATTGCCCTAAAGCTGGTATTTGTGTGTGTGTGTGTGTGTGTGTGTGTGTGTGTGTGTGTGTGTGTGTGTGTGTGTGTGTGTCTGCTTAGAATAATGGTTTTTAAATAATTGAAGAAAATACTAAATTTCAGTTAGAAATTAGGAAAAATAAAATTTTCATTTTTCCCCACCCAAATTCACTGACTCTATAAAATCTAAAATAAACAAAATACAAATAAACAAAAACAAACCCCAAGGAAAATAAAGTTAAAAAAAAAAAAAAAAGGATGCTTTGGTCTGTATTCAGACTCTATTAGCTCTTTCTGTAGAAGCGAATAGCATTTTTCACCATGACCCTTTGGAAGAGGAAGGTCCATGTACCCCAGGTTAACACCCTAGATCTAAGGTAATAAAGACTGGATCCTAAAGGGAAGTAAATTTAAGCCAGGAAGAATTTGTCCCTGAAAGAGGCGAGCCTTCTTCCATCTCCTGCCTGAAATGGTGAGGGGGCTGGGAGGGGGAAAGGAAAAGGGAAAGGGGTGGGAGTAGGATGGGATAGCCCTAGATGAAAAGTTCTGCAGCATTCCTGCTGAAAACAGTAAAGAATCATCTGTTTGGCTAATGGGTGAAGGTGGAAAAAGAAGGGAGTTGCCTATTGAAAAATCCAGAGTTCCAGCAGATCAGAAGGGTCCAGTGCTCAAGTAAGCTACCATACTGGCAGCAGATTCCCAACGGCCAATGCCCAGCCATGGAATGACCAGCCTGGATTATACAGAAATGATCTAACTACCAAGGGAGGCTGCTTAGCAGTCTAGCAGCAGCGGAGCCTAGGAAGGAGACACATCAGCACAGCTAGGGACTATCTGCTTGACCAAGTCCAACAGCCGTGTGGCCCATCCACCTGAGATATGGCTGCTTAGAAGGAGCAAACCCACTAATTCACTTGTCCAGCAGAGACATTGATGTATCCAACCTGCCTTTGAAAAAACTTCTAGAGTTATCACTTGCTTTGACCATGCATGTTACGGACATGTTTCATCAGCCTAACTGTATTTTAAGTTCATGTCCACTCTTTTTTTTTTTAATTAATAATTTTTATTTACCAGATATGTGCATGGGTAATTTTACAACACTGACAATTACCAAACCCCTTGTTCCAATTTCCCCCCCACCGTGCCAGGTTGACCAATCCATGTCAAATATGCTAGAGTATAAATTAAATACAATATATGTATACACGACCAAACAGTTGTTCTGCTGTACAAAAAGAATCGGACTTTGAAATAGTGTACAATTAGCCTGTGAAGGAAATCCAAAATGCAGGCGGACAAAAATAGAGGGTCATGTCCACTCTTTAAGTTTCTTGCTATTCTTCCCCCCTCCAGTACTCCGGGCTTATTCAGAAGAATGTGTCTCTGGTGTTGAGGGAAAAAACTTTCTCATTACAATTCTGGCTGTGTTATTTGAGTAAATGTCTTTTCTGAAGAATTGTATCTCCTGACCGAGTTTTAAAGGGAAGCACACTGGTTGGGGCTTGTAAAATAGAATTTAGAATGGTGACTGTAAGGAGCACTCCACTAACTTACTGATGAATGCAGGAAAGATTTATTTTATATTCTTGCAAAAATGGGTGCCTAGGTGAATAGACAAACCTTTGAAACTCCAAGGGCAGCATTTGATTTCCTATCCAGAAACATTAAATCCCTCTCCTAATTACCCATTAATTGGATGTTACAGAAGTTTCACAACATGAATCTCCACCTCATTCTGTAGCCAGTTCCAGTCCCCAAGGAGCCTACTTTGTAGAGGGGGGAAGGTAACTGAGGAGGGCAAAGAACAAAAGCTCTTTATTTACAAAACATATATATGGGTAATTTTTTTCAATATTAACCCTTGCAAAACCTTTTGTTCCAATTTTTTCTCTCCTTTCCCCCACTCTCTCCCCTAACTGGCAGGTAGTCCAATACATGTTAAATCCAATATATGTACACATATTTATACAGTTGTCTTGCTGCACAAGAAAAATCAGATCAAGAAGGAAGAAAAACTAAGAAATAAAACAAAATGCAAGCAAATAACAACAGAGAGAGTGAGAAGGCTGTACTGTGGTCTACACTCTGTTCCCATGGTTCTCTCTCTGGGTGTAGATGGCTTCTTCATCACTAAACCAGTGGAACTGGTTTGAATCATCTCATTGTTGAAGAGAGCCACATCCATCAATCATTGTATAGTCTTGTTGTTGCCATGTACAATGATCTGGTTCTGCTCACTTCACTCAGCATCAGTTCATGTGAGTCTCTCCAAACCTCTCTGTATTCATCCTGCTGGTCATTTCTTACAGAACAGTAATATTCCATAACATTCAAATACCACAATTTATTCAGCCATTCTCCAATTGAAGGGCATCCACTCAGTTTTCAGTTTCTAGTCACTAAAGAGGGCTGCCACAAACATTTTGGCACATGTGGGTCCCTTTCCTGCCTTTAAAATCTCTTTGGGATATAAGCCCAGTAGTGTCACTGCTGGATCAAAGGGTGTGCACAGTTTGATAACTTTTTGAGCATAGTTCCAAATCATTCTCCAGAACAGTTGGATTCGTTCACAACTCCACCAACAATGTATCAGTATCCCAGTTTTCCCATATCCCCTCTAACATTCATCATTATCTTTTCCTGTCATCTTAGCCAATCTGACAGATGTGTAGTGGTATCTCAGAGTTGTCTTAATTTGCATTTTTCTGATTAATAATGACTTGGAGCACCTTTTCATGTGACTACAAATAATTTCAATTTCTTCATTTGAAAATTGTTTGTTCATATCCTTTGACCATATATCAATTGGAGAATGGCTTGAACGATTATAAATTTAAGTCAGTACTCTATATATTTTAGAAATGAGGCCTTTATCAGAACCTTTAGATATAAAAATGTTTTCCCAGTTTATTGCTTCCCTTCTTATCTTGTCTGCATTAGTTCTGTTTAGAACAAAAGATTCTTTTCAAATCTCTGGCCATCTCCTCTGGTTACTAGACTCAGTGCCTGCCCCCCAAGAGCTTACATTCTTTTGGGGAGATAACCTCCACCTTTGATTATTCCTAGATATCCTTTCAGTTTTCTAATTCTAATTCTAATTCTAATTTCTAATTCTAAATTTCTAATTTCTAATTTCTAATTTCTCCATTTAATTTTCTGTGGAAACCAAATAAATGTTCGTCCATTTCTCAGAGTTACCCATAAAGTTACCCATAGAACCTGGGAATAACAAGTCATCCCTCTGGGAACCTGATTGGCCAGTGGTGGATAGGTTGGATGAGGGAGTGATATATTCATATTCTTAGAACCTAGGACAACACCTGGCACCTAGTGAGTGCTTAATAAATATTTGTGGACTAACTAGATGACCAAGTGATAGCTCATTGAAGTAGAGTTAGAATCTGTTGAGTGATTCAAAGAATGGTAATTGTTGATTCATGAAGATGAATCCAATTGCCTATAGTACCATAAGATGAGGTTAGAATGGTAGAAAGGCTTGAATGCCAGGCAAAATTAAATTCTCAAAGGAAGTCTTAGGAAACCTCTAAAGATTATTGAACTGATCAATGTAGACGAAATGGTGATAGTTGGTGATGGAGAGAAAGTAGATTATTCTATCTTCTCCAATAAGGAGCTTTACTTTCAAGCATGGAGTTGGAGCATTTTTTAAAATTTCTAGAGAATTGAAA